>NC_057812.1:454196357-454412711 GCF_018294505.1 Triticum aestivum | reverse complement strand
TTGATCGCGTGGGTGTGAGATTGCTGAGTCCCTGTGGCTCACAGATACTACAACTCCAGATGCAGGTCCAGGTGTTTCCGCTCCAGTTGACGATTACGAGCTCAGGTGGGAGTTCGACGAGGACTCTCAGCGTTACTACGTGTCCTTTCCAGATGATCAGTAGTGGTGCCTAGTTGGGGTTATCGATTCAGGACCTTGTCGCATGTTGGGGGTCTTTTCTATTTTGGCGCCGTAGTCGGGCCATGAGTGTTTGTTTGATGGATGTTATTTATGTACTCTGATGTGACGTGGCGAGTGTAAGCCAACTATGTTATCTCCCCCTTTTATTATGTATTACATGGGATGTTGTAATGATTGCCTGACTTGCGACATTGCTTTCAATGCGGTTATGCCTCTAAGTCGTGCCTCGACACGTGGGAGCTATAGCCGCATCGAGGGCGTTACAAAGTGTTAGACCCAGGCACGATGCATAATTATCGTGGCACTCCAAAGTCAAATTCCACGTTAATGTATTCACACTTAGAGTGTATGTCTTCATTGATTGAAGATATACATTACTTCGTGTGTTGCACAGCTATTTCATCAACATGCATAAGCGTTAGGATGTGTGTCCAATTACAGGAAAATTAAGGATTCTAAGATATTTAGCTGACAGCTAAGTGATGCGACTCCTTTGGTGCCGCTTGGAATCAGGCACACATGCAAACGCTATGCATTATATCTGGCCTAGATGCACATAAATAGAGTAAAGAACCAATCATGGAGCGGTATAACTTTTGATTGAACTCTGTACCATTGTCGTCGGGGCCCAGGTGACTTTTAGTTGGCATTGGCGTCGTGTATCCTTTGCAGTCTTGCATTCCAAACTTCTTCAGGCAATCGTTGACGTATTTTTCTTGTGATATGAAGATGTCGTTGCTTTGCTGACAGATTTGAAGACTGGGGAAGAATTTTAGCTCACCCATCATGGACATCTGATATTGCTCTTGCATCATGTGTCCAAATTCATCAGTGTATTTCTTGTCTGTGCAGCCGAAGATAATGTCATCCACATAGATTTGGCATACAAACAATTCTCCATCATATGTCTTCACGAAGAGTGTGGGATCCAGGGAACCAGGTTTGAAGCCTTTGCTCTTCAGGAAGTCTTTGAGTGTGTCATACCAAGCACGAGGGGCTTGTTTGAGGCCATACTGTGCCTTATTGAGCCTGTATACCATGTCAGGACGCTTTGGGTCTTCAAAACCAGGTGGTTGTGCAACATACACTTCTTCTTCAATTTTCTATTCAGGAAGGCACTCTTCACATCCATTTGGTACAGAAGGATATCGTGATGGTTGGCATAGGCCAGCAATATGCGAATGGCTTCAAGCCTAGCCACAAGAGCAAAGGTTTCATCGAAGTCAATCCCTTCTACTTGAGTGTAACCTTGAGCAACGAGACGAGCCTTGTTTCTGACAACTTGACCATGCTCATCTTGTTTGTTGCGGTAGATCCATTTGGTGCCAATGATATTGTGCTTGCGAGGATCAAGGCGCTTAACCAGTTCCCACACATTGTTCATTTCAAACTGTTGAAGCTCTTCTTGCATCGCTTGAATCCATTCAGGTTCCTTGAAGGCTTCAGCAACTTTCTTGGGTTCAGACATAGAGACAAATGCAAAGTGACCACAGAAATTTGCTAGCTGTGTTGCTCTTGAACGAGTGAGTGGACCAGGTGCATTGATGCTATTGATTATCTTCTCCATCTGCACTTCATTTGCAACATGAGGATGAACTGGACGAAGACTTTGCTCTTGCTGATCATTGTCTTCATCATCGGCATTGACTTCAGGCTGAGCATTGTCTCCGGGTTGATTAGGTGCAGAGATGATGAGTTCTTTGTCAGCCTGAGCCTCTGAAGGTATGATTTCTCCAATACCCGTAAGCTTGATGGATTCACTTGGTGAGACTTCATCTAGCACATTTGGCAGGTGCTCCCAGTTAGTAGCTCATATGATGTCTTCTTTAGAAGCTTGTGAAGATAAACACTATTGATGACGTGGCATGCAGTATCAATGGCTTTAGGCCAGAATTTCCTTGGAGTCTTGTACTCATCAAGCATCGTCCGTGCCATCTCAATGAGGGTTCTGTTCTTGCGCTCCACGATGCCATTCTGCTGAGGTGTGTAAGGAGCTGAGAACTCATAAGTGATGCCCAATGTATCAAGATAAGTGTCAATGCCAGTGTTCTTGAATTTTATGTTGTTGTCACTTCTAATGTGCTTGATCTTGATGCCATAGTTCGTCATGGCACGATTGGAGAATCTTCTGAAGACATCATGCACTTCATTCTTGTAGAGGATTATGTGCACCCATGTATATCTTGAGTAATCATCAACAATAATGAAGCCATAGAGGCAAGCAGTGGTAGTGAGGGTAGAGTAGTTAGTAGGGCCAAATAAGTCCATGTGAAGCAGCTCGAAGGGACGGGAAGTCGTCATGATTGTCTTCGAGGGATTCTTGGCCCTAGTCATCTTTCCAGCTTCGCAGGCACCACACAGATGATCCTTCTTGAACTTGACGCCCTCGATGCCTACGACATGCCTCTTCTTCGCGAGAGTGTACAAGTTCCTCATGACAGCATGCCCTAGCCTCCGATGCCAGAGCCAGCACTCTGAAGCTTTTGCTAGAAGACATACGGCCAAATGTGGTCCTGCTGAGAAATCTACCATGTACAAATCATCTTTTCGATGCCCTTCAAAGACTAGAGATTTGTCAGATTCCATAAGCGCAAGGCAACAATATTTTCCAAACATCACAATCATGTTCAAATCACAAAGCATTGAGACAAACATTAAGTTGAAACCAAGGGATTCAACAAGCATCACTTTATCCATGTGCTGATCCTTAGAGATTGCAACTCTACCTAGACCCAATACCTTGCTTTTACCAGTGTCGGCAAATGTGATGTGACTCTTGTCAGATGGACGTAGGGTTGAATCCATGAGAAGACTTCGATCACTAGTCATGTGATTAGTGCATCCACTGTCCATAATCTCTGAAGGCTTTGGTGTCATACCCTACAGTGCAGTTTGGGGGATAGGCTTCACCAAGAGTATTGTGAAGCATAAACATTTGACGAACAAGCGGATTATGAAAGTTCAGGTCTTGGTTAGGATAAGTAGGATGTTTGTCAAGAAATCCTGGGATGAAATACATAATAAGAGAATTAGGACATTTTATCCTGTGTCCCACAAGACGTTTTAGGTCCCTAGCACAAGCATCAGACGCCTTTGATTTCCGGCTGGAGACCTTTCCCTGCAAATGAGAGTTAATTTTTCTTAACCACCCACATCTTCAGGGGTGGCTTATAAGCAATGAGTCTAAGTGCAGCATCTGAGAATTTTGGCTTTGGAGCCCTGGCAAATAGCCTTGCAGGAGGTGAATAATACTCATAAGAATAAGCAGAATAGTTCTTTGTCTTATCAACATAGCGGTTTGACGAAACACGCTCATATTCATAAGTCTGAGTACGGTTTCCCTGCAAAACATTGGTGTTAGGGTGACTCTGGTGAGTCCTCTGTTTGTATGAAGCCTTTGGTCTGGGGTTTTTCTTCTTCCTTGGTGGTGTCATGATGACATTCATAGGAAATTTCTCAAGACAACTTTTGGGCACCTAGATCTTCTTCAAAGGTGGTCCATTCCTGCAATTAGTACCAATATACCTGGCAAACACTTCACCATTCTGATTCTTAAATAGTTTATAGTTTGCATCAAAGGATTTATAAAAAATAATAGGGTTAGCACAAGTGAAGCCAGATAAGGTAGATGGATCCACTGAAGGTTCCTTTGCAGCAAGCCATGTGGTTTTGGGGTACTGCTCAGGCTTTCGGTATGAACCATCAACATTCATTTTCCTCTTGAACCCAATACCCTCTTTCCTAGGGTTTCGGTTCAAAATCTGTTTCTTGAGTACATCGCACAGTGTCTGATGCCCTTTGAGGCTTTTGTACATCTCTATTTCAAGCAATGTCTTCAACCTCGCATTCTCATCAGCAATAGTAGTGGTATCCTCAGAAGAGGGGTTAGTTACCACATAGCAGCTGAAGACATAACAACAGTAGTAGCAGTAGAACATCCAGCAACAGAAGCAGCATTATCACGCTCAAGACATTTTAAACATGGTGGCTCAAAGTCTTCCTGGGCGGAACTAATCTGTTGAGCGCGGAGTGACTCGTTCTCCTTTTGAAGATCTTCATGAGCCGATCTCAAGTTCTCAAGATCTTGCTTCCTTTGAAGATAATCATAGGAGAGCTTTTCATGAGTAGTTGAGAGCATATCATGACGACTTTCAAGTTCCTCGTACTTAATGTGAAGATTTTTCATGTCTTCAATTAAGGACTGAGTTCGAGTCATTTCCGCGTCCAACAGGTCATCGCTTTTGTCTAGCAACTTTTGAATATGTTCCACAACATTTTGTTGTTCTGTTGCAATTTTAGCAAGTGTTTTGTAGCTAGGTTTAGATACACATTTAGAGTCATCTTCACTTGATGTTTGAAAGTAAGCATCGCATGAGTTTACCTTGGCACCGCGTGCCATGAAGTAGTAGGTGGGAGCAAAGTCATCCTCATCATTAGCATCAGTGTTGGTGACAAGGCCATTGTCTTTAGTGTTGAAGATGGACTTGGCGACATACGCTGAAGCTAGAGCCAGGCTTGCTATGCTTGATTCAGATTCCTCTTCAGACTCCACCTCTGCCTCCTCAGATGCAGACTCCTCCGAATCCATATCCTTGCCAACAAATGCACGAGCCTTGCTGGATGAGCTCTTCTTGTGTGATGAAGACTTCGACGAAGACTTGGAAGAAGACTTTGAGGATTTCTTCTTCTTCTTCTCATCAGAATCATATTCCTTCCTCTTCTTCTTCTTCTTGGTCTCATTGTCCCACTGTGGACACTCAGAGATGTAGTGACCAGGTTTCTTGCACTTGTGGCATGTTCTCTTCTTGTAGTCACGAGGCAACCTGACCTGATTTATCCGAAATAACCCTGGGTCACTAAGGAACTGATACGTGTCCAACGGTCAGATTTCAAACACACGCGACAGCTTGACTTGGGCTACAAGTAAAGCTGACTCATCCAGCTCTGGATAAGATTTACTCTCATTGTCTTCGCTCGAAGACATAGGATTTGGTTGAGCATCACATCAGTCACTCTGACTTTGTTCACTTGGACCCCACTTAATAGTACGGTGGTTCCTATGACTCAACAAGGAAGAAAAGGAAACTACAAAACAACTATGTCTTCTCATTCCATAGTCTTCATGTGAATGTCTTCTCATGTCATAATCTTCACCGTGAATATCTTCACAGTCCACCATTGTCTTCAATGTCTTCACACATTTTTAGGGGTCATCTCTGGTAGGTAAACCGAATCAATATGGGACTACTACATGTGTTATCCTGCAATTCTCACAAACACATTAGTCTCTCAACTAAGTTTGCCGTCAATACTCCAAAACCAATTAAGGGTGGCACTAGATGCACTTACAGGTACATCTCCAAACGCTGGTTCACTTGCTCGCTCCAGTCATTGATTTGTGGGTGATAGGAAGTCGAGTCTTGCTCCTTTGATCCCCGCGGCAGCGAGCATCTCACGCCACATGTGACCGGTGAAGGTGCAGTCGCAATCCAGGACGATGGATTCCGGAACATCGTGTAGCTTCACGATTGAGGGAGTCCTGGATTAGGGGGTCCCCGGGCGTCCGGGCTATGTGACGTGGGACGGCTGGTGGGCCGTGAAGATACAAGATAGAAGGCTTTCCCCTGTGTCCGGATGGGACTCTCCTTGGCGTGGAAGGCAAGCTTGGCGTTCGGATACGAAGATTCCTTTCTCTATAATCCGACTCTGTACAAACCCTAGCCCCCTTCGGTATCTATATAAACCGGAAGGTTTAGTCCGTAGAGGCAATCATAATCATCCATGCTAGACATATAGGGTTTAGCCATTACGATCTCGTGGTAGATCAACTCTTGTAACCCCTATACTCATCAAAGTAAATCAAGCAGGACGTAGGGTTTTACCTCCATCAAGAGGGCCTGAACCTGGATAAACATCGTGTCCCCTGCCTCCTGTTACCCTCGATCCTTAGACGCACAGTTCGGAACCCCCTACACGAGATCTTCTGGTTTTGACACCGTCATTGGTGCTTTCATTGAGAGTTCCTCTGTGCTGTCGACAAAGGATTCGATGGCTCATTCGATCATCCACAATGATGTTGTTTCGGGGAAGATTTTTTCCCCGGGCCAAATTTTCGTATTCAACGGATTCATGTTGCATGACAATTCGATTGGCCACCTCAAGCAGATCGACAGCCATGCCCCTGGTCATCATATCAATTTCGGGAACCTAAGCTATGTCGCTGATATCCGAGGAGATTTGATCTTCGAAGGGTTCGCGGACCCGATCACCACTCTGGCCTTAGATCCGGAGCAGGCTGTCAGGTCCGAAGACGGGAGCTTAGAGCTCGTTGGACTCTCTGCAATTATGGAACTTGTTACCGGTGATCCGGAGGGGACGATGTCATCGGCTAACCCGAAGATGAACCAAACTCCTCTTGTCACTCAAGCACCGGATACTCTGTCGGACCCTAAGTCTGAACTCTCAAAGTCCATGTCAAGCGGGCGCCGCCAGGAGACTCTGGCTCCGGACAGCCCCACGGACTCTCGTTTCTCTATCCAACCCTCGCCTTTAAACGAGGCCCTGGGCTTAATGCGATCACTCGCCATTACGGAAGGATCACTTCGGAATTATGCCTGGCCTGGACTAGGGGCTGAGAGTGGGGAATTTTACATCCCACCCACTGCCCACTTCATAGCCACTGTTAAAGATTTGATCGACATGCTGGACTACGCCTCCGAAGACGTCGACAGTATGGACGACGATGCCGGAGACGAACAAAGCCAAAACCTCCGTTTACCGGATGATGGATGGCCACCTCCACATACGACGTGTACATGATGGACACACCCAAAGAGGATGGCGACGACGGCAAGAAGGATCTGGTTGAGGACAAGCCTGTCGAAGCCCCTCCGAAGCGTCAACGTCAGCGACGCCGCTCAAAATCGTGTCGCGACAAAGACAGCAATACCGGCACCGAAGACAATAATACTCTGGAGAATGCCGAAGACCCTGAAGCCCGTGTAGAGCCAACATCTGAACAGGATGATTCGGAGGATGAGCAAATAAACCCCGACGATCTTGTCGAAAATGAGGGCTCGGAGGATAGCAACTACCTACCGACCTTCGAAGAAGATGTGAGCCTCGGTGATGAAGATTTCATCGTGCCGGAGGAACCCCTCAAACAATATCGCTTTAAGCGCCGGCTAATCGCCACTGCAAGAAGCCTGAAAAAGAAGCAACAACAACTTCATGTTGATCAGGATTTGCTCAATGACAGATGGACTAAGTCCTTGTAGCCGAGGAATACGGCCTCGAACGCCCAACAAAGAGCTACCCCGAGCGCAAGCTGCTACCCCAATTCGACGATGAGGCGCTGGAGCCCATACCGCCAATGCATGGCGCTGCTAACAGACCTAACCGACCACCGCGTGGCCGGGATAGAGCGGCAATTCAAGCCGAGTACCAGCCCGCACCACCACTCCATAAAAGCAGATGAACGGCAGCTCCAGAATATACATATGACCTACAACAGGACCTAGACAAAAGAGCCGGTCAAACCAGATCAATCTATGGATCAAGGGGACGTTGCCCCAGCGTGAGAGGACGGCCGTCAAGCCTGGCGTGACAAAAACAACCTCACTCGGGACGAAAATCGCATACGGACTTCATCCGAACTACGTCGCGACATGGCTCGATACAGAGGTGCCGCACACCCTCTATGCGTCACCGATGAAGTAACGGAGCACCAGTTCCCAGAAGGGTTTAAACCCGTGAACATTGACTCATACGACGGCACGACGGACCCTGCAGTCTGGATTGAAGATTTTCTTCTCCACATACATATGGCTCGCGGTGACGACCTCCATGCCATCAAATATCTCCCCTTGAAGCTTAAGGGACCAGCACGACATTGATTAAACAACCTCTTAGAAAATTCTATTGGTAGCTAGGAAGATTTGGAAGATGCCTTTAGAAACAACTTCCAAGGTACCTATGTACGGCCCCCGGACCCCGATGACCTCAGTCACATAGTCCAGCAACCCGGAGAGTCAGCCCGAAAACTCTGAACAAGGTTCTTAATTAAAAAGAACCAAATCGTTGACTGTCCGGACGCCGAAGCCCTCGCGGCCTTTAAACACACCATCCGTGACAAATGGCTCGCCTGACACCTCAGCCAAGAAAAGCCGAAGTCCATGGCAGCCCTTACCGCATTAATGACCCGCTTTTGCATGGGAGAAGATAGTTAGCTAGCCCACAGAAGCAATAGCACCAGCGACCCTGATACATCCATTTTGCATCATGCTTTTATATCGATATTTATTGCATTATGGACTGTTATTTCACTTTATGTCACAATACTTATGGCTATTCTCTCTTATTTTACAAGGTTTACATAAAGAGGGAGAATGCCGGCAGCTGGAATTCTGGTCTAGATAAGGACCAAATATTAGAGACCTATTCTGCGCAACTCCAAAAGTCCTGAAACTCCACGGAACGTCTTAAAAGAAATAAAGAAAAATCCACGCCAAAGATGAAGGCCAGGGGGCCCACACCCTGCTCACGAGGGTGGGGGGCGCCCCCCCCTAGGGCGCGCCCCCCTACCTCGTGGGCCCCCTGGTGGCTCTCTAATGCCCATCTTCACCTATATGAGGTCTTTCGATGAGAAAAAAATAGAGAGGAACTTTTCGGGACGAGACTCCGCCGCCACGAGGCGGAACCTTGGCGGATCCAATCTAGAGCTCCGGCAGAGCTGTTCTGCCAGGGATATTTACCTCCCGGAGGGGGAAATCATCACCATCGTCATCACCAACGCTCCTCTCATCGGGAGGGGGCAATCTCCATCAACATCTTCACCAGCACCATCTCATCTCCAAACCCTAGTTCATCTATTGTATCCAATTCTTGTCTCAAAGTCTGGGATTGGTGCTAGTAGGTTGCTAGTAGTGTTGATTACTCCTTGTAGTTCATGCTAGTTGGTTTAATTGGTGGAAGATCATCTGTTCAGATCCTATATGCATATTATTACCCCTCTGATTATGAACATCAATATGCTTTGTGAGTAATTAAGTTCGTTCCTGAGGACAAGCGAGAAGTCTTGCTATGAGTAGTCATGTGAATTTGGTATCCGTTTGATATTTTGATAAGATGTATGTTGTCTAGCCTCTAGTGGTGTTGTGTGAACGTCGACTACATAACACTTCACCATTATTTGGGCCTAGAGGAAGACATTGGGAAGTAATAAGTAGATGATGGGTTGCTAGAGTGACAGAAGCTTAAACCCTAGTTTATGCGTTGCTTCGTAAGGGGTTGATTTGGATCCATATGTTTCATGCTATGGTTAGGTTTACCTTAATACTTTTGTTGTAGTTGTGGATGCTTGCAATAGAGGTTAATCATAAGTGGGATGCTTGTTCAAGTAAGAACAGCACCCAAGCACCGGTCCACCCACATATCAAATTATCAAAGTATCGAACGTGAATCATATGAATGTGATGAAAACTAGCTTGACGATATTCCCATGTGTCCTCGGGAGCGCTTTTCCTATTATAAGAGTTTGTTCCGGCTTGTCCTTTGCTACAAAAGGATTGGGCCACCTTGCTGCACTTTATTTACTTTTGTTACTTGTTGCTCGTTACAATTTATCCTATCACAAAACTATTTGTTACCACTTATTTCAGTACTTGCAGAGATTACCTTGCTGAAAACCGCTTATCATTTCCTTCTGCTCCTCGTTGGGTTCGACACTCTTACTTATCGAAAGGACTACGATAGATACCCTATACTTGTGGGTCATCAAGACTCTTTTCTGGCACCGTTGCCGGGGAGTGTAGCGCCTTTGGTAGGTGGAATTTGGTAAGGAAAAATTTATATAGTGTGCTGAAATTTACTGTCACTTGTTACTATGGAAAGTAACCCTGTCCAGTAGAGCAAAGAGTTGCTCCTCAACCTACTGAACCTATTGAAAATGAAACTCCTTTTGAATTTCCTGCGGCTATGATGGAAAAACCGCTAGCTAATCCTTTTACAGGAGATGGAACAAAGCATCCTGATGAGCACTTAATATATATGGATGAAGTTTGTGGATTATTTAAGCTTGCAGGTATACCCGATGATGTTGCTAAGAATAAGGTCTTCCCTTTATCTTTGAAGGGAGACGCATTGGTATGGTATAGGCAATGTGATGATATGAGATCATGGGACTATAAAAGATTGAAGCTGGAATTTCATCAAAAGTATTACCCTATGCATCTTGTTCATCGTGATCGCAATTATATATATAATTTCTGGCCTCGCGAAGGAGAAAGCATCGCTCAACTTGGGGGAGGCTTAAATCAATGTTATATTCATGCCCCAATCATGAGCTCCCGAGAGAAATAATTATGCAAAGTTTTTATACTCGGCTTTCTGAAAACAATCGCACCATGCTCGATACTTCTTGTGCTGGCTCTTTTATGATGAAGACTATTGAATTCAGATGGAATTTATTGGATAGAATTAAACACAACTCTGAAGATTGGGACCTCGACGAAGGTAAGGAGTCAGGTATGACACCTAAGTTTGATTGTGTTAAATCTTTTATGGATACCGATATTTTCCGTAAGTTTAGCACTAAATATGGACTTGACTCTGAGATAGTAGCTTCTTTCTGTGAATCTTTTGCTACTTATGTTGATCTCCCTAAGGAGAAGTGGTTTAAATATCATCTTCCCATAGAAGTAAAAGTAGCTGCACATATTAAAGTTGAAGAAAAGACTGTCACTTATAATGATCCTATTGTTCCTACTTCTTATATTGAGAAAGCACCTTTCCCTGTTAGAATAAAGGATCATGCTAAAGCTTCAACTGTTGTTCGTAAAAGCAATATTAGAACTTATACACCTCCTGAGCAAGTTAAAGTAGAATCTAATATTGCTATTGTTAAAGATCTCTTGTCTGATAATATTGATGGGCATGTTATTTAGTTCGAAGGTGAAACTGCTAGAATTGCTAAACCTTGTGATAAGGATAAACATAGACCTGTGGTAGGCGTGCCTGTTATTTCTGTTAAAATAGGAGATCACTATTATCATGGCTTATGTCATATGGGTGCTAGTATTATACCTCATGACTTATACAAAGAAATTAAGAATGAAATTGCACCTGTTGAGTTAGAAGATATTGATGTTACTATTAAACTTGCTAATAGAGATACTATTTCACCAATTGGAATTGTTAGAGATGTTGAAGTCTTGTGTGGGAAAACTAAATATCCTGCTGATTTTCTTGTTCTTACTTCCCCACAAGATAGCTTTTGTCCCATTAAATTTGGTAGACCCTTCTTAAATATTGTCAATGCTACCATAGACTGCACTAAGAATATTGTTACTGTTGGTTTGGATAATATGGTTCATGAGTTTAATTTCTCCAAATTTAGTAAACAACATCGCGAGGAAGAATTACCTAGTAAGGATGAAATTATTGGTCTTTCTTCTATTGTCGTACCTCCTAGTGATCCTTTAGAACACTATTTGCTAGACCATGAAAATGATATGTTCATGAATGAAAGAAGGGAAATAGATGAAGTATTCTTTAAACATGAACCTGTTCTGAAACACAATTTGCATGTTGAAATCCTAGGGGATCCTCCTCCACCCAAGGGTGATCCCGTGTTTGAGCTTAAACCTTTACCTGATAATCTTAAATATGCGTATCTTGATGAAAAGAAGATATATCCTGTTATTATTAGTGCCAACCTTTCAAAGCATGAAGAAGAAAGATTATTGAAAACTCTGAAGAAGCATCGTGCTGCTATTGGATATACTCTTGATGATCTTAAGGGCATTAGTCCCACTCTATGCCAACATAAAATAAATTTGGAAGCAGATGCCAAACCAGTTCGTGATCCTCAACGACGTCTGAATCCTAAAATGAAAGAAGTGGTAAGAAAAGAAATACTAAAGCTTCTGGAGGCAGGTATAATCTACCCCGTTGCTGATAGTGAGTGGGTAAGTCCTGTCCATTGTGTCCCTAAGAAGGGAGGTATTACTGTTGTTCCTAATGATAAATATGAATTGATTCCACAAATAATTATCACAGGTTATAGGATGGTAATTGATTTCCGCAAATTAAATAAAGCTACTAAGAAAGATCATTACCCCTTACCTTTTATTGATCAAATGCTAGAAAGATTATGCAAACATACACACTATTGCTCTCTAGATGGTTATTCTGGTTTCTCTCAAATACCTGTGTCGGCTAAAGATCAATCAAAGACTACTTTTACTTGCCCTTTTGGTACTTTTGCTTATAGATGTATGCCTTTTGGTTTATGTAATGCACCTGCTACCTTTCAAAGATGCATGATGGCTATATTCTCTGACTTTTGTGAAAAGATTTGTGAGGTTTTCATGGACGACTTTTCCGTCTATGGTTCCTCTTTTGATGATTGCTTGAGCAATCTTGATCGAGTTTTGCAAAGATGTGAAGAAACTAATCTTGTCTTGAATTGGGAAAAGTGCCACTTTATGGTTAATGAAGGTATTGTCTTGGGGCACAAAGTTTCTGAAAGAGGTATTCAGGTTGATAAAGCCAAGGTTGATGCTATTGAAAAGATGCCATGTCCCAAGGACATCAAAGGTATAAGAAGTTTCCTTGGTCATGTCGGTTTTTATAGGAGGTTCATTTAGGACTTCTCAAAAATTTCTCGGCCTCTAACTAATTTATTGCAAAAAAGATATACCATTTGTCTTTGATGATGATTGTGTAGAAGCATTTGAAATACTTAAGAAAGCATTAGCCTCTGCACCTATTGTTCAGCCACCTGATTGGAATTTACCCTTTGAAATTATGTGTGATGCTAGTGATTATGATGTAGGTGCTGTTCTAGGTCAAAGAGTTGATAAGAAATTAAATGTTATTCATTATGCTAGCAAGACTCTAGACAATGCTCAAACAAATTATGCTACTACTGAAAAAGAGCTTTTAGCAGTTGTATTTGCTTGTGATAAGTTCAGATCTTATATTGTTGATTCTAAAGTAACTATTCACACTGATCATGCTGCTATTAAATATCTTATGGAAAAGAAAGATGCTAAACCTAGACTAATTAGATGGGTTCTCTTGCTACAAGAATTTGATTTGAATATTGTTGATAGAAAGGGAGTTGAGAACCCCGTTGCAGACAACTTATCTAGGTTAGAAAATATTCTTGATGACCCACTACCTATTAATGATGACTTTCCTGATGAACAATTAAATGTTATAAGTACTTCTCGTAGTACTCCATGGTATGCTGATTATGCTAATTATATTGTTGCTAAGTTTATACCACCTAGTTTCACATACCAGCAAAAGAAAAAGTTTTTCTATGACTTGAGACATTACTTTTGGGATGACCCACATCTTTATAAAGAAGGAGTAGATGGTGTTATTAGGCGTTGTGTACCTGAGCATGAACAGGAATAGATCCTACGCAAGTGTCATTCCGAGCCTTATGGAGGACACCACGCTGGAGATAGAACTGCACATAAGGTATTGCAATCTGGTTTTTATTGGCCTACTCTCTTCAAGGATGCTCGTAAGTTTGTCTTGTCTTGTGATGAATGTCAAAGAATTGGTAATATTAGTAGACGTCAAGAAATGCCTATGAATTATTCACTTGTTATTGAACCATTTGATGTTTGGGGCTTTGATTATATGGGACCTTTCCCTGCCTCTAATGGATACACACATATTCTAGTTGTTGTTGATTACGTTACTAAGTGGGTAGAAGCTATTCCAACTAGTAGTGCTGATCATAACACTTCTATTAAAATGCTTAAAGAAGTTATTTTCCCGAGGTTTGGAGTCCCTAGATATTTAATGACTGATGGTGGTTCACACTTTATTCATGGTGCTTTCCATAAAATGCTTGCTAAATATGATGTTAATCATAGAATTGCATCCCCTTATCACCCACAGTCTAGTGGTCAAGTAGAGTTGAGCAATAGAGAGATCAAATTAATTTTGCAAAAGACTGTTAATAGGTCTAGAAATAATTGGTCTAAGAAACTTGATGATGCATTATGGGCTTATAGAACTGCATATAAAAATCCTATGGGTATGTCTCTGTATAAAATGGTTTATGGAAAAGCATGTCACTTACCTCTCGAACTAGAACATAAGGCATACTGGGCTATTAAAGAACTCAACTATGATTTTAAACTTGCCGGTGAGAAGAGGTTATTTGACATTAGCTCACTTGATGAATGGAGAACCGAAGCTTATGAAAATGCCAAGTTGTTTAAAGAAAAAGTTAAAAAATGGCATGACAAAAGGATACAAAAGTGTGAGTTTAAAGTAGGTGATTATGTATTGCTATACAACTCTCGTTTAAGATTTTTTGCAGGAAAACTTCTCTCTAAATGGGAAGGCCCCTATGTTATCAAAGAGGTCTATCGTTCCGGTGCCATAAAAATCAACAACTTCGAGGGCACAAATCCGAAGGTGGTAAATGGTCAAAGAATTAAACATTATATCTCAGGTAATCCCATAAATGTTGAAACCAATATTATTGAAACCATAACCCCGGAGGAATACATAAGGGACACTTTCCGGAACGTTTCAGACTCCGAAAAGGAATAGGTATGTGGTACGGTAAGTAAACCGACTCCAAAACAATTTTAAGGCAATATTTCTCCGTTTTGGAATATTTAGAAAAATAGAAAAAATAAGTAGCAGTCCGGGAAGGACACGAGGGTGGTGGGCGCGCCCTACCCCCCTGGGCGTGCCCCCTACGTTGTGAGCGCCTCGTGTGCCTTCCGGACTCCGTTTTCTTGCACGTTACGTATTTTGGTCATTAAAAATTCATTATATATTCTCCCGAATGTTTTGACTCCCGTATCACGCAAAAATCTCCTATTTTTGTTTCGAGCTATTTTTCTGACAGATCTAGGTTATCATGATGGCCCCAAGCGCCTCCAAGGACAAGTTCTTCGAGAAGGTCATCAACCCTTACCTCGTGGAGGTGCTGCGACACCCTCAAACCATTGAGATGCGTGATGGGTTGCTGCACATCCGTGATGAAGAGGGACCAAAGGGGACCGGAAGCATGGAGACGAGGCTCGAAGTAGTGGAGCAACAAGTTTTCAAGTGCCAAAGGATGGTGGAGCGTGGAATCAACGCTAGCCACATGATGCTCGCGGAGTTCACTAACAACTACAAGCCGGATGCCAAGAACACCGAGGAGGCCATCTTCAAGCTACATGAGAAGATCGAGCACCTCCAAGCCCAAGTCTATGACCTTCAAAACCAAAACTGTGAGTATGAATATAGATTCAGGAGAATGAGTTTGGCTGCAGATTTGAGGATTCCGAAGACTCGATCATCTTTCTATGATGGTGAACCTATGCCTTGGAAGATGGATGACAGGCCCGCATCATAAACAACACCTCCACCGTCTCCTCCAACAAAGAAGAATTGAGTATCTGGGTATGGGCACTCCCCTCGGCAACTGCCAAGCTTGGGGGAGGTGCCCCGGTATCGTATCACCATCACAACTCCTACCTTTACCGTTTTTCTTAGTTTGATCCTATTAGTAGTATCTTGATCTAGTAGAATAAAGTTTATGGCATGATCTAGTTTTGAGTTTTGCTTTATGATCTCTCTATGTAATCGAGTCTGTGAGTTATATATAATAAAGATTAGTGTTGAGTCAAGGGCTTGATTATTTTGCCATGATCTTGGGTGAATAAAAGAAAAGAGAAAAATAATAAAAAGAAACAAAAAGTTCATATTGATCTTATTGAGAGTAATGACTTCACATAGAAAGAGTATGATGATTAAAAGTTGTCGGGAATTGGCATACAAAGCTTTGGTCATTGTTGCAATTAATAGGAAGTAATAAGGAAAGAGAGGTTTTCACATATAGATATATTATCATTGACATCTTTTATGATTGGGAGCACTCATTAAAATATGACATGCTAAAGAGTTGATGTTGGACAAGGAAGACAACGTAATGAGTTATGTCTTTCTTATATCTAAGATAAAGTATGTTGTCATGGTTCCTCTACCTTGGTTGAGCTTGCCTTTCCCCCTCATGCTAGCCAAAATCTCAGCACCAAGTAGAAATACTACTTGTGCTCCCAAATATCCCTAAACCAGTTTTGCCATGAGAGTCCACCATATCTACCTATGGATTGAGTAAGATCCTTCAAGTAAGTTGTCATCGGTGCAAAGCAATAAAAATTGCTATAAATATGTATGATTGATTGGTGTGGGAGAAATAAGCTTTATACGATCTTGTGATGTGGAAGTAATAAAAGCGACGGACTGCATAATAAAGGTTCATATCACAAGTGGCAATATAAAGTGACGTTCTTTCGCATTGAGATTTTATATATCCAACCATAAAAGCGCATGGCAACCTCTGCTTCCCTCTACGAAGGGCCTATCCTTTATTATTATCTTCTACCTTATGCAAGAGTCACGGTGATCTTCACCTTTCCTTTTTCATTTTATCCTTTGGCAAGCTCAGCATGTTGGAAAGAACATGATATATATATATCTAATTGGATGTAGGGGAGCATGAACCATTATTGTTGACATTACCCTTGAGGTAAAAAGTTGTGGGGCAAAACTATAAGCCCCTATCTTTCTCTGTGTCCGATTAAAACTCTGTAACCACAAGTATTGTATGAGTGTTAGCAATTATGGAGGACTAAATGATAGTTGAGTATGTGGACTTGCTTTTTCGCTCTGACATAGACTCTTTCCGATGTTATGATAAATTGCAATTGCTTCAATGACTGAGATTATAGTTTGTTGGAGCCCAATAAAGTTTATGATTTATACTTTTGCATTGTGAATAGATCATCACTTGAACATAAGTAATCATATGACAAAATCTATATATGTTGTTGTTATAAGAATAATCATGATGCCTTCATGTCCATATTTTATTTTTATCGACGCCTCTACCTCTAAACATGAGGACATATTTATTGTTATCGGCTTTTCGCTTGAGGACAAGCGAGGTCTAAGCTTGGGGGAGTTGATATGTCCATTTTGTATCATGCTTTTATATCGATATTTATTGCATTATGGACTGTTATTTCACTTTATATCACAATACTTATGGCTATTCTCTCTTATTTTACAAGGTTTACATAAAGAGGGAGAATGCCGGCAGCTGGAATTCTGGTCTGGAAAAGGAGCAAATATTAGAGACCTATTCTGCGCAACTCCAAAAGTCCTGAAACTCCACGGAACGTCTTAAAAGAAATAAAGAAAAATCCACGCCAAAGATGAAGGCCAGGGGGCCCACACCCTGCTCACGAGGGTGGGCCCCCCCTAGGGCGTGCCCCCTACCTCGTGGGCCCCCTGGTGGCTCTCTGATGCCCATCTTCTCCTATATGAGGTCTTTCGATGAGAAAAAAATAGAGAGGAACTTTTCGGGACGAGACTCCGCCGCCACGAGGCGGAACCTTGGCGGATCCAATCTAGAGCTCCGGCAGAGCTGTTCTGCCGGGGATACTTCCCTCCCGGAGGGGGAAATCATCGCCATCGTCATCACCAACGCTCCTCTCATCGGGAGAGGGCAATCTCCATCAACATCTTCACCAGCACCATCTCATCTCCAAACCCTAGTTCATCTCTTGTATCCAATTCTTGTCTCAAAGTCCGGGATTGGTGCTAGTAGGTTGCTAGTAGTGTTGATTACTCCTTGTAGTTGATGCTAGTTGGTTTAATTGGTGGAAGATCATATGTTCAGATCCTATATGCATATTATTACCCCTCTGATTATGAACATGAATATGCTTTGTGAGTAATTACGTTCGTTCCTGAGGACAAGGGAGAAGTCTTGCTATGAGTAGTCATGTGAATTTGGTATTCGTTTGATATTTTGATAAGATGTATGTTGTCTAGCCTCTAGTGGTGTTATGTGAACGTCGACTACATAACACTTCACCATTATTTGGGCCTAGAGGAAGGCATTGGGAAGTAATAAGTAGATGATGGGTTGCTAGAGTGACAGAAGCTTAAACCCTAGTTTATGCGTTGCTTCGTAAGGGGCTGATTTGGATCCATATGTTTCATGCTATGGTTAGGTTTACCTTAATACTTTTGTTGTAGTTGCGGATGCTTGCAATAGAGGTTAATCATAAATGGGATGCTTGTTCAAGTAGGAACATCACCCAAGCACCGGTCCACCCACATATCAAATTATCAAAGTATCGAACGCGAATCATATGAACGTGATGAAAACTAGCTTGACGATATTCCCATGTGTCCTCGGGAGCGCTTTTCCTATTATAAGAGTTTGTTCCAGCTTGTCCTTTGCTACAAAAGGATTGGGCCACCTTGCTGCACTTTATTTACTTTTGTTACTTGTTGCTCGTTACAATTTATCCTATCACAAAACTATCTGTTACCACTTATTTCAGTACTTGCAGAGATTACCTTGCTGAAAACCGCTTATCATTTCCTTCTGCTCCTCGTTGGGTTCGACACTCTTACTTATTGAAAGGACTACGATAGATCCCCTATACTTATGGGTCATCAGACCCCGGCACCTCTGAAGCCCGGGATGGCAATGGCAAACCACGACGCAACAAGCACAAGTGTCGAATCAATAATGAAAATACCGAAGACACATCAGTCAACGCTGGATTCAGCGACTCTAAATCCGGTCAACGGAAGAAGCCATTCAAAGGAAACAGAGATGGTCCATCTAGCTTGGACAGAATACTCGATCAGCCTTGCCAGATACACGGAACCCCCGATAAGCCTGCCAATCATACCAACAGAAACTGTTGGGTCTTTAAGTAGATCGGCAAGCTTAACACCGAACATAAAGGGAAAGGGCTGCCCAGCGAGGACGACGGCGAAGAGCCTCGCCCACCGAACACGGGGGGACAGAAGAAATTTGCCCCCTAGGTAAAAATGGTGAATATGATATATGTCACACATATCCCCAAGCGGGAGCGCAAGCGTGCGTTCAGGGACGTCTACACCCTTGAGCCGGTCGCCCCAAAATGCAACCCATGGCCGGCTTGTCCGATCACCTTCGATCGAAAGGACCACCCAACTAGTATCCGTCATGAAGGTTCGGCGGCCCTGGCCCTTGATCCAATCATCAAAGAATTCCACCTTACACGAGTCATCATGGACGACGGCAGCAGTCTCAACCTACTTTATCAGGACACTGTCCGCAAAATGGGCATCGATTCGTCAAGAAGTCAAGCCCACTAAAACTACCTTTAAAGGAGTAATACCCGGTGTATAGGCCCGCTGCACGGGCTCAGTAACATTGGAAGTCGTCTTCGTATCACCGGACAACTTCTGAAGCGAAGACTTGATCTTCGATATCGTTCCCTTCCGCAGTGGATATCATGCACTGCTTGAACGAACCGCTTTCCCCCGTTTTAACGTGGTCCCGCACTATGCTTATTTAAAGCTCAAGATGCTCCGCCCACGTGGCGTCATTACAATCAATGGAAACACAGAACGCGCCCTCCGTACCGAGGAGAACACCACGGCCATCGCGACCGAAGTACAGAACAGCCCTATCTAGCCGAACACCTCATCGTCCATTAGGCCGCCGGCTTTCATTAAACAAGACCGGTCAGTTCCGCCTGCTGACAGCTCAGCAATTCCAGAGCTGTACTAGTAGTTTCGCCTCCGTCGATCGCCACACACATCCGCGAAATTCATATCGCGCGTGCATGATTATGCACTCAAAATACCTTGGGCATCAGCGGAGGCACAATATGGACAGGCCCATAGTACGGTTCGACCCTATATGGCCTTCCCCTTTTCCTTAATTATTTTTTCTCTCTTACCACAGGTGAATTAAAACCTATTCATACTACGGACCTACAAGGACTCTTTTCGAGCCCGGTTTCAAATAGCCAAAGACGATTCCTCTCAAGGAATCTCTTTCTCTCCAAGGTGAAAGCGGCGCACACATGCGGCAGGAGGTCCAAAGGATTTTGTAGACCAAAACTTTGTTTAAGAACCTGTATAGAGCTTTTCCCCTTCTTCGTAGACCCTTGGCATGTAAAATGGCCTTGCTGATTATGGTGCCCTCTGTAAGATCACGTTTGACGTATCAATCAGATTCTAGCGAAAACAATTTGTATTCGGTGTCGCCTTTATTCATAGACTATTTGCCGTCTCCTATGTTTCTCACTCACACACCTCGGCACAAATTGCCAGGGGCTCTACATGGCCACACATGTGTCGCCAAACAAAAGCCCGAATAGCTTTGTAGCACAATCCGGTGTCCCGAGCTTGGCATTATATGCATCGGCTCCGAATCATGTCTTTGGTCAATAGTTGGGTTGCCCGGCTCCTGTGTTTGCTACCTTACATTCCGTTTGTTCGGCTAGGGTAGTAAAGGGAGAACTACTGCGATTGTGTTTCTGGTTCGTCCGATCAAGCACCTCAGTAGAGAAAGCCGAAAACTAACTGTCATGATGCGGCGAGAGTTGGTCAGCCACTCGGCGACTTATTAAAATCCTTAGCGATTGTTTTCGTATTATACGAAGGACCGTTCCTTCCGGTCACATACGTAATGCGTCCACACCCGGATAGCCATGTACATACCAGGGGCTATCCTCCAACCCCATCGTCAAACTCCTATGGCTAAGTGAGAGTGGTAAAGCCAAATAATCCGATTGCCTGGTTCGCCGCACTAACACCTCCTTCATGGACCAAGACTTTGGGTCAAGTGTGATCATGTGCTATTCCGAACACCCCCGTAGTATCTACGTGGGGGCTAAAGCCGACGACTGGAAAACTCTCAGGAATACAAAAACGGCCGCACAGGAGGAAAGAACTTTCAGACAAAGGCACAAATATATTACAAAGCCTTCATATATAATAAAAAGTCCGGACAATTCGGGTACATTTATTCGAACATAATGTCCTTTGAGCATTGACCCTCTATCAAGCGGGCACCGTCTAGGACGTCCTCTAAATAGCGCTCCGGCTTGCGGTGGTTCTTGCCTCCGGGAGGGCCCTCGACAGCCACTTCTGCAGCCTTCATCTTCGCCTAGTGCATCTTGACGCGGGTGAAGGCCATCCGTGCACCTTCTATGCACACCGACCGCTTGATTGCGTCGATTCAGGGCACTACATCGACAAGTCGTCGCGCCACGAAATAACTGTTCGGAATGGGTTCGGCTGGCCATAGCCGAACTATGACGTCCTTCATGGCCATTCCGGACATCTTATGCAGCTCGGCCCACTGTGCCATTTGGTCATTCAGCAGCGTCGGGCGCTCCCGCGCCGCGAACTATGACGAGAACAGCTTCTCCGTCGCATGTCCCTCCTGAGCCTGGAAGAATTGCACGGCGTCGGCGGCACTCTTCGGAAGATCCGCAAAGACGTCTGGAGAACTCCATAGTCGATTAAGCAAGGCATATCTCTGATAGCCAAACTTAGTCTGTAAAAGAAAAGGCTTACCAGTCGCTATCTGTCCAGCCTGCCAGACTTCCTCGCGAGTCGCCCTAGATTCTAATCGTGCCTCTTTGGCCTCCTCAAGGGCCTTGGCGAGCTCGGTTGCCTTGGCTTTATTCTCCTCCTCGAGGGACTTGCACTTGAGGGCGGCGTCCTTGAGCTCTTGTTCTACTACAATACCCGCTCCTCGACCTGGCGTCGGGTGGCCTGTTCGACCGTCAAATCCGTGGCCGCTTTATCAGCGGACGCATTGCTCTCTCGCCTGCTCCTTGGCCCGGGCAAGTTCACCCCTGAGGGTCTCGACCTCAGCAGTGCCATCTGGAATTTCACGCATAACAAAGTCCAAGTTTCAACTTTGCATTCGCACATTCATATAGGCACAAATGGGATGTTCACAGCATACCTTGTGCCTCATCGAGCCGCTTGTTAATAAGGACGATGTCCTCATCGGCCTTCTTTAGTTGTCGTTTCAGCTCGAAAACCTTCGTGGCCTGGGCGGTTGCCGCTAACAGTGAAGCCTGTTTTTCCAGCCAAATAAGTATGTTATTTCCTGCAGATATATGTAGATCCTCTGTTCGCCCTTCTTCATGGGTTGACCAGAGTCTCAGGGGCTACTATCCATATACAGGTATATTTTCCATATGGAAAGTGGCTAAAGATATTACATGGTGGGCTCGTAAAAGCTTCATGCAGCTCGCTTTTAGCGGACTAAATCTTCTCAGCCACCATACCCATCAAGGTATGGTGCTCCTCCGAGACAGATGCACTCCGCACTCCGTCCCTCACCATTTTTGGCGCCTCCGGATTCATGGAGGTCACCGCAAGAATATGTGCTCCCCCTTCCTTGAAGGGGGACGCTCACTCGACTCCGGATCCGTCTCCGGAGCGGTATTCGGCTGGGGGTTGAACAACCCAGGGCCCACACCCCCGATCTTCACGGGGGCTGCGTCCCCCGTGTCCTCGGCGGCCGAGGTATTACTCTCTGGTGTCGTATTGATGGTCCCCTGCACCTCTCGGCGATCCGGAGAAATCCTCTGCGATGACACCTCGATGTCATCCGCCCTAGGGGGTGAGGAAACTTGCGGAGGCGTCTCGCTCTCCATCATATCCGGTGGCAAATCCCCTAACGAGGAGGATTGTTGAGGGAGATCGTGTTGGGGAACGTAGCAGAAATTCAAAATTTTCCTACGCGTCACCAAGATCTATCTATGGAGAGACCAGCAACGAGGGGAAGGAGAGTGCATCTACATACCCTTGTAGATCGCTAAGCGGAAGCGTTCAAGTGAACGGGGTTGATGGAGTCGTACTCGTCGTGATTCAGATCACCGATGATCAAGTGCCGAACGCACGGCACCTCCGCGTTCAACACACGTACAGCCCGGTGACGTCTCCCACGCCTTGATCCATCAAGGAGAGAGGGAGAGGTTGAGGAAGACTCCATCCAGCAGCAGCACAACGGCGTGGTGGTGATGGAGGAGCGTGGCAATCCTGCAGGGCTTCGCCAAGCACCTACGGGAGAGGAGGAGGTGTCACGGGAGGGAGGGAGGCGCCAAGGGCTCAGGTATGGATGCCCTCCCTCCCCTCCACTATATATAGGGGCAGGGGAGAAGGGGGAGGCGCAGCCTTGCCCCCTACTCCAAGAAAGGGGTGCGGCTAAGGAGGGGGGAGGAGTCCATCCTCCCCAAGGCACCTCGGAGGTGCCTTCCCCCTTTAGGACTCTCCCCTTTTTCCTTTATCTTGGCGCATGGGCCTCTAGGGGCTGGTGCCCTTGGCCCATGTAGGCCAAGGCGCACCCCCTACAGCCCATGTGGCCCCCCGGGGCAGGTGGCCCCACCCGGTGGGCCCCCGGGACCCTTCCCGTGGTCCCGGTACAATACCGATGACCCCGAAACTTGTCCCGATGGCCGAAACAGGACTTCCTATATATAAATCTTTACCTCCGGACCATTCTGGAACTCCTCGTGACGTCCGGGATCTCATCCGGGACTCTGAACAACATTCGGTAACCACATACAAGCTTCCTTTATAACCCTAGCGTCATCGAACCTTAAGTGTGTAGACCCTACGGGTTCGGGAGACATGCAGACATGACCGAGACGTTCTCCGGTCAATAACCAACAGCGGGATCTGGATACCCATGTTGGCTCCCACATGTTCCACGATGATCTCATCGGATGAACCACGATGTCAAGGACTCAATCGATCCCGTATTCAATTCCCTTTATCTAGCGGTATTTTACTTGCCCGAGATTCGATCGTCGGTATCCAATACCTTGTTCAATCTCGTTACCGGCAAGTCACTTTACTCGTTCCGTAACACATCATCCCGTGATCAACTCCTTGGTCACATTGCGCATATGATGATGTCCTACCGAGTGGGCCCAGAGATACCTCTCCGTTTACACGGAGTGACAAATCCCAGTCTCGATCCGCATAAAACAATAGATACTTTCGGAGATACCTGTAGTGCACCTTTATAGTCACCCAGTTACGTTGTGACGTTTGATACACCCAAAGCACTCCTACGGTATCCAGGAGTTACACGATCTCATGGTCAAAGGAAGAGATACTTGACATTGGCAAAGCTCTAGCAAACGAACTACACGATCTTTGTGCTATGCTTAGGATTGGGTCTTGTCCATCACATCATTCTCCTAATGATGTGATCCCGTTATCAACGACATCCAATGTCCATAGCCAGGAAACCATGACTATCTGCTGATCACAACGAGCTAGTCAACTAGAGGCTCACTAGGGACATATTGTGGTCTATGTATTCACACGTGACGATTTCCGGATAATACAGTTATAGCATGAATAAAAGACAATTATCATGAACAAGGAAATATAATAATAATACTTTTATTATTGCCTCTAGGGCATATTTCCAACAGTCTCCCACTTGCACTAGAGTCAATAATCTAGTTCACATCGCCATGTGGTTAACACTCACAGGTCACATCGCCATGTGACTAACACCCAAGAGTTTACTAGAATCAATAGTCTAGTTCACATCACTATGTGATTAACACTCAATGAGTTTTATGTTTGATCATGTTGCTTGTGAGAGAGGTTTTAGTCAACGGGTCTGAACCTTTCAGATCCGTGTGTGCTTTACAAATCTCTATGTCATCTCCTAGATGTAGCTACCACGTTCTATTTGGAGCCATTCCAAATAACTGTTCCACTTGGAGCTATTCTAAATTGTTGCCCCATTGTACGTATCCGGTATCTCTACTTAGAGCTATCCGGATAGGTGTTAAGCTTGCATCATCGTAACCTTTACGACGAACTCTTTTACCACCTCCATAATCGAGAAAATTCCTTAGTCCACTAGTTACTAAGGATAACTTTGACCGCTGTCCTGTGAGCCATTCTTGGATCACTCTTGTACCCCTTGACTGACTCATGGCAAGGCACACTTTCGGTGCGGTACACAGCATAGCATACTGTAGAGCCTACGTCTAAAGCATAGGGGACGACCTTCGTCCTTTCTCTCTATTCTGCCGTGGTCGAGCTTTAAGTCTTAACTTCGTACCTTACAACTCAGGCAAGAACTCCTTCTTTGACTGGTCCATCTTGAACACCTTCAAGATCATGTCAAGGTATGTGCTCATTTGAAAGTACCATTAAGCGTTTTGATCTATCCTTATAGATCTTGATGCTCAATGCTCAAGTAGCTTAATCCAGGCTTTCCATTGAAAAATGCTTTCAAAATAACCCTATACGCTTTCTAGAAATTCTACATCATTTCTGATCATCAATATGTCAACAACATATACTCATCAGAAATTCTATAGTGCTCCCACTCACTTCTTTGGAAATACAAGTTTCTTATAAACTTTGTACAAACCCAAAATCTTTGATCATCATCAAAGCATACATTCCAACTCCGAGATGCTCACTCCAGTCCTTAGAAGGATTGCTGGAGCTTTGCATACTTATTAGCATCTTTCAGGATTGACAAAACCTTCCGGTTGTATCTCATACAACCTTTCCTCAAGTATAACATCGAGGAAACAATGTTTTGACATCCTATCTGCAAGATTTCATCAATCATGCAGTAACTGCTAATCCAATTCCAACAGACTCTTAGCATCGCTACGAGTGAGAAAACCTCACCGTAATCAACTCCTTGAACTTGTCGGAAAACATCTTAACGACAAGGCAAGCTTTCTTAATGGTGACATTTACCATCCACGTCCGTCTTCTTCTTAAAAGATCCATTTATCTCAATGGATTGCCGATCATCGGGCAAGTCCACCAAAGTCCATGGATCCGTTCTCGGATTTTATGGCCTCGAGCCATTTATCGGAATCCGGTCCCACCATCGCTTCTCCATAGCTCGTAGGTTCATTGTTGTCTAGCAACATGACCTTCAAGACAGGATCACCTTACCACTCCGAAGTAGTACGTGTCCTTGTCGTCCTACGAGGTTTGGTAGTGACTTGATCCGAAGTTTCATGATCAATATCATAAGCTTCCACTTCAATTGGTGTAGGTGCCACAGGAAGAACTTCCTGTGCCCTGTCACACACTAGTTGAAGAGATGGTTCAATAACCTCATCAAGTCTCCACCATCCTCCCACTCAATTCTTTCGAGAGAAACTTTTCCTCGAGAAAGGACCCGATTCTAGAAACAATTCATATTGCTTTCGGATCTGAATTAGGAGGTATACCCAACTGTTTTTGGGTTTCCTATGAAGATGCATTTTGTCCGCTTTGGGTTCGAGCTTATCAAGCTGAAACTTTTTCACATAAGCGTCGCAGCCCCAAACCTTTAAGAAACGACAACTTAGGTTTCTCTAAACCATAATTCATACGGTGTCATCTCAACGGAATTACGTGGTGCCCTATTTAAAGTGAATGTGGTTGTCTCTAATGCCTAACCCATGAACGATAGTGGTAATTCGATAAGAGACATCATGGTACGCACCATATCCAATAGGGTGCAACTATGATGTTCGGACACACCATCACATTATGGTGTTCCAGGCGGTATTAATTGCGAAACAATTTCCACAATGTCTTAATTGTGTGCCAAAACTCGTAACTGAGATATTCATCTCTATGATCATATCATAGACATTTTATCCTCTTGTCACAATGATCTTCTACTTCACTCTGAAATTACTTGAACCATTCAATAATTCAGACTTGTGTTTCATCAAGTAAATATTCTCAACATCTACTCGAATCATCTGTGAAGTAAGAACATAACGATATTCACTGCATGCCTCAGCATTTATTGGACTGCACACATCAAAATGTGTTACTTCCAACAAGTTGCTATCTTGTTCCATCTTATTGAAACCGAGGCTTTTCAGTCATCTTGCCTATGTGGTATGATTTGCATATCTCAAGTGATTCAAAAACAAGTGAGTCCGAACGGTCCATTTGCATGGAGTTTCTTCATGCATATACACCAATAGACATGGTTCGCATGTCTCAAACTTTTCAAAAACGAGTGAGTCCAAAGATCCATCAACATGGAGCTTCTTCATGCGTTTTATACCAATATGACTTACATGGCAGTGCCACAAGCAAATGGTACTATCATTACTATCTTATATCTTTTGGTATGAAAATGTGTATCACTACGATCAAGATTCAATAAACCATTCCTATAGGTGCAAGAGCACTTATTCAGGTTTAATACTAATCTTGATGGTAGAGGGAGCGTGCGATGTTAGATCACATCAAACTTGGAAACACTTCCAACACATATCGTCAGCTCACCTTTAGCTAGTCTCCATTTCATTCCGTAGCTTTTATTTCGAGTTACTAACACTTAGCAACCGAACCGGTATCTAATACCCTGGTGCTACTAGGAGTACTAGTAAAGTACACATTAATATAATGTATATCCAATATACTTCTATCGACCTTGCCAGCCTTCTCATCCACCAAGTATCTAGGGTAATCCTGCTCCAGTGGTTGTTCCCTTTATTACAGAAGCACTTAGTCTCGGGTTTGGGTTCAACCTCGGGTTTCTTCATTGGTGCAGCAGCTGATTTGCCGTTTCATGAAGTATCCCTTCTTGCCCTTGCCCTTCTTGAAACTAGTGGTTTCACCAACCATCAACAATTGATGCTCCTTCTTGATTTCTACTTTCGCGGTGTCAAACATCGTGAATACCTCAAGGATCATCTTATTTATCCCTGATATGTTATAGTTCATCACGAAGCTCTAGCAGCTCGGTGGCAATGACTTTGGGGAAACATCACTATCTCATCTGGAAGATTAACTCCCACTTGATTCAAGTGATTGTTGCACTCAGACAATCTGAGCACAAGCTCAACGATTGAGCTTTTCTCCCTTAGTTTGCAGGCTAAGAAAATCGTCGGAGGTCTTATACCTCTTGACGTGGGCACGAGCCTGAAATCCCAATTTCAGCCCTCGAAACATCTCATATGTTCCGCGACGTTTCGAAAACGTCTTTGGTGCCTCTACTTAAACCATTTAATTGAACTATCACGTAGTTATCAAAACGTGTATGTCCGATGTTCGCAACATCGACAAACGACGTTGGGGTTCAGCACACTGAGCGGTGCATTAAGGACATAAGCTTTCTACTGATCGCATAATCGCTACTATCAACTTTCAACTATATTTTCTCTAGGAACATATCTAAACAGTGGAACTAAAGCGCGAGCTTACGACATAATTTGCAAAAGGTCTTTTGACTATGTTCAGGATAATTAAGTTCATCTTATGAACTCCCACTTAGATAGACATCCCTCTGGTCATCTAAGTGATCACATGATCCGAGTCAACTAGGCCGTGTCCGATCATCACGTGAGACGGACTAGTCATCATCGGTGAACATCTTCATGTTGATCGTATCTACTATACGACTCATGCTCGACCTTTCGGTCTCCGTGTTCCGAGGCCATGTCTGCACATGCTAGGCTCGTCAAGTTAACCCTAAGTGTTTTCGCTGTGTAAAACTGTCTTACACCCGTTGTATGTGAACGTAAGAATCCATCACACCCGATCATCACGTGGTGCTTAGAAGCGACGAACTGTAGCAACGGTGCACAGTTAGGGGAGAACACTTCTTGAAATTGTTGTAAGGGATCATCTTATTTACTACCGTCGTTCTAAGCAAACAAGATGCATAAACATGATAAACATCACATGCAATCAAATAGAGTAGTGACATGATATGGCCAATATCATATAGCTCCTTTGATCTTCATCTTCGGGGCTCCATGATCATCTTGTCACCGGCATGACACCATGATCTTCATCATCATGATCTCCATCATCGTGTCTTCATGAAGTTGTCACGCCAACGACTACTTCTACTTCTATGGCTAACGCGTTTAGCAATAAAGTAAAGTAAGTTACATGGCGTTCTTCAATGACACGCAGGTCATACAAAAAATAAAGACAACTCCTATGGCTCCTGCCGGTTGTCATACTCATCGACATGCAAGTCGTGAATCCTATTACAAGAACATGATCAATCTCATACATCACATATATCATTCATCACATCCTTTTGGCCATATCACATCACATAGCATACCCTGCAAAAACAAGTTAGACGTCCTCTAATTGTTGTTGCATGTTTTACGTGGCTGCTATGGGTTTCTAGCAAGAACGTTTCTTACCTACGCAAGACCACAACGTGATATGCCAATTGCTATTTACCCTTCATAAGGACCCTTTTCATCAAATCCGTTCCGACTAAAGTGGGAGAGACTGGCACCCGCTAGCCACCTTATGCACCAAGTGCATGTCAATCGGTGGAACCTGTCTCACGTAAGAGTACGTGTAAGGTCGGTCCGGGCCGCTTCATCCCACAATACCGTCGAAACAAGATTGGACTAGTAACGGTAAGCATATTGAACAACATCAACGCCCACAACTACTTTGTGTTCTACTCGTGCAAAGAATCTACGCAATAGACCTAGCTCATGATGCCACTGTTGGGGAACGTAGCAGAAATTCAAAATTTTCCTACGCGTCACCAAGATCTATGTATGGAGAGACCAGCAACGAGTAGAAGGAGAGTGCATCTACATACCCTTGTAGATCGCTAAGCGGAAGCGTTCAAGTGAACGGGGTTGATGGAGTCGTACTCGTCGTGATTCAGATCACCGATGATCAAGTGCCGAACGGACGGCACCTCCGCGTTCAACACACGTACAGCCCGGTGACGTCTCCCACGCCTTGATCCAGCAAGGAGAGAGGGAGAGGTTGAGGAAGACTCCATCCAGCAGCAGCACAACGGCGTGGTGGTGATGGAGGAGCGTGGCAATCCTGCAGGGCTTCGCCAAGCACCTACGGGAGAGGAGGAGGTGTCACGGGAGGGAGGGAGGCGCCAAGGGCTCAGGTATGGATGCCCTCCCTCCCCTCCACTATATATAGGGGCAGGGGAGAAGGGGGAGGCGCAGCCTTGCCCCCTACTCCAAGAAAGGGGTGCGGCTAAGGAGGGGGGAGGAGTCCATCCTCCCCAAGGCACCTCGGAGGTGCCTTCCCCCTTTAGGACTCTCCCCTTTTTCCTTTATCTTGGCGCATGGGCCTCTAGGGGCTGGTGCCCTTGGCCCATGTAGGCCAAGGCGCACCCCCTACAGCCCATGTGGCCCCCCGGGGCAGGTGGCCCCACCCGGTGGGCCCCCGGGACCCTTCCGGTGGTCCCGGTACAATACCGATGACCCCGAAACTTGTCCCGATGGCCGAAACAGGACTTCCTATATATAAATCTTTACCTCCGGACCATTCCGGAACTCCTCGTGACGTCCGGGATCTCATCCGGGACTCCGAACAACATTCGGTAACCACATACAAGCTTCCTTTATAACCCTAGCGTCATCGAACCTTAAGTGTGTAGACCCTACGGGTTCGGGAGACATGCAGACATGACCGAGACGTTCTCCGGTCAATAACCAACAGCGGGATCTGGATACCCATGTTGGCTCCCACATGTTCCACGATGATCTCATCGGATGAACCACGATGTCAAGGACTCAATCGATCCCGTATTCAATTCCCTTTGTCTAGCGGTATTTTACTTGCCCGAGATTCGATCGTCGGTATCCAATACCTTGTTCAATCTCGTTACCGGCAAGTCACTTTACTCGTTCCGTAACACATCATCCCGTGATCAACTCCTTGGTCACATTGCGCATATGATGATGTCCTACCGAGTGGGCCCAGAGATACCTCTCCGTTTACACGGAGTGACAAATCCCAGTCTCGATCCGCATAAAACAATAGATACTTTCGGAGATACCTGTAGTGCACCTTTATAGTCACCCAGTTACGTTGTGACGTTTGATACACCCAAAGCACTCCTACGGTATCCAGGAGTTACACGATCTCATGGTCAAAGGAAGAGATACTTGACATTGGCAAAGCTCTAGCAAACGAACTACACGATCTTTGTGCTATGCTTAGGATTGGGTCTTGTCCATCACATCATTCTCCTAATGATGTGATCCCGTTATCAACGACATCCAATGTCCATAGCCAGGAAACCATGACTATCTGTTGATCACAACGAGCTAGTCAACTAGAGGCTCACTAGGGACATATTGTGGTCTATGTATTCACACGTGTATTACGATTTCCGGATAATACAGTTATAGCATGAATAAAAGACAATTATCATGAACAAGGAAATATAATAATAATACTTTTATTATTGCCTCTAGGGCATATTTCCAACAGATCGCGGGCCGGACTAAAACACGTAATTTGACATTATTCTCTCAATTTGCGAAGGATTGAAAATATGTGAAGCATCCTTAGGTACTTACGATGCGGCAATAGGTTTGGTCTGGGGTGGTGCTTGGGGATTGCTTCGGTGTCCGAATCCGAGTCATCCAAAAAGGATATCCTTCCCTTCTTGGATGCTCCCTCCTCTGGATCTACGGAGGCCGCCCTCTTTTTCCCTTTGAGGGAGGGGCTCTATTCTTCCTCCTCCCCCTCCTCCTCATCTTCATCTTCATTGTGGGAGGAAGGAGCCTCGGTCCCTCCGGACGTAGCGCCCGAAGTACCTTCGTGGTGGAGGCCATCACCGGCCTCCTTGCCCTTCTTCTTGTCTTTCTTTACCGGCGCCTGGTAGGGCATCGGGACCAGCATCCTCATTAACAGAGGCTCGGTTGAGTCTTCGGGGAGAGGAGATGGACATCTGATCTGCTTCGCTTTCTTTGTCCAGCCCTGTTTAAGAGGCAGAATTTTCAGTACCCCTCCCTAAAGATTGACGAACTAGGTAATGTTTGGAAATTTAACACGTACTGAGGAGGCCGGATTGTTGCAGTCGAGGCCGGTGTCGTCAGACGTCCGTGGCCACGTCTTCTGATTCTTGAAGAGCAGCTTCCAGATCCCTTTGTGCGTCGTGCCAAAGAATCGCTGCAGGGTCCGTGGCCCTTCCGTATTAAACTCCCACATGTTGAGAGGTCGTCGTTGGCAGGGGAGAGCTAGGTGGATAAGCATCACCTGGACCACGTCGGCAAGGGCGATGTCCTTTTCTATCATACTCTTTATGCGTTTTTGCAGCATCAACACCTCGTCAGAGGATCCCCAGTCTAGACCTTTGTTGGTCCAAGATGCAAGTCGCAGTGGGGGACCGGATCTGAAAGCAGGAGCGGCCGCCCACTTGGTGCCATGGGGTTCGGTGATGTAGAACCACTCCTGCTTCCATACCCTTACTGTGTCCACAAATGTCCCTTTGGGCCAGGTAACACGGCGGAGCTTGCTCACCATAGCGTCATCGCACTCGGCGTGTTGACCATCGACCACCTTTGGCTTCACATTGAAGACCTTGAGCCACAGGCCAAAGTGTGGGGGAACGCGTAGGAATGGCTCACACACGACGATGAACGTCGAGATGTGAAGGAAGGAATTCGGGGCTAGATCATGGAAATCTAGCCCATAGTAAAACATGAGACCTCGGACGAAGGGATGGAGGGCAAACCCGAGTCCTCGGAGGAAGTGGGGGATAAACACCACCCTTTCGCTAGACTGTGGGGTAGGGATGACCTGCCCTGGGGTAGGAAGCTTGTGTGTGATCTCCGCCGTCAAGTACCCCGCTTCCCGTAGATCCTTGATGTCCTTCTCCGTTATGGAAGACGCCATCCACTTGCCCTGGGAACCGGATCCAGTCATGGCTGGAGAAGTGGGGGTGAAGGGAAAAGCTTGGGATTGGGGCGCTGGAGCTCGAGGAAGCAGGAAGGGAGGAAGGTGCAGGGAAGAGGGATATATCCTTATCCTTTTATAAAGGCAGTGAATGTCAAGTGCCTCCTCCCCGGCCTTAAAATTCGCCTGTTCCCAAGGGGTCGTGCGAGTGGCACGGTTGGATTTCCCAAGCCTATGTTGATGAGAATCCCGTAATAAGGGGACATGATCTCTGCTTTGACAAGACGTGTCAATGAATACCGTGTCTCGAAACATGAAACGGGAGGCTGGGAAACGGTTCGAAATAATAATAAGGCCGGAACACAATACCTCGCCGAAAGAGTTGTCAGAAGACATAACCTATTTTTGTTTAAAGTGTTTTGTCCTCGTGGGCCAGGGTTGTAACTATTGTACAGAGGCGGATATAGTTCTTTTGATCAACTACTTTGGAGAAGACCGGTGCTTAAGCTACTGATTGGCCCCGAGTGCTTAGGCTTGGTGTTTTGTCACATGGAGCATTGTTGCATGTATTCATCGACGCTTCCCATGTGAGGCAAAGAGCTTGTTCACACATGGGTGAAGTCACCCTAGAGTGTCCACACCATGCTGTTGTGGAGGACGCTGATGAGCTTTGTCTGCAGGACGGTGTTAACCCTGATCCATATGCGGTTGTGGTGATGGATGATGCCCTGGTGCAGCTCGAAGCCTTGCTCGCCCGGGTATGAACCACGAGTTGCAACAACAAATCTTGGGGCGTCTGCATCTGTCTTGTAGAAGTTAGCTACCTCCTAGATGCATCTGGACTGACAGTCTGAGAGCACGTTGAATCACAACAAGTTGTCGACACATGACAAGGTGTCTGCCGTGTCGTTCTTGATGCCTCACTTGTACTAGAAGGACAATTGGAGGCCACCAATTTTGACATGGCCTTGCGCTATAGGTCGCTGAAGAGGCATTGATCCCCAGCAAACACAAACTTTTGTGATTCGTGACAATCACGAAGGGGGCACAGTAGGTAAGCACGTCGCTTGTTCCACGACCATCATGACATCGAGAATTTTTTTTCATACGTCGATAGAATCTGGCTCCTCGCGCCTAATTTTTTTCTTAAGAAAGTGAATGGGCATCCACCTTGCAACAATGCAGACTGTCTGTCTCAATGGAGAATGGCTTGGTGAAGTCCGTTAAGGCGAGGACATGTGTGGTCCTCATGGTCAGTTTGAACAGATCGAACGCCACTTGTGCTTGTTGTGTCCACACAAAGCCTGTATTATTCAACAATTGGGCGAGTGGTTTGGCGAGGATGCCATACTTGGGCGCAAAGTTGCGGTAATAGTAGCTAATGCCCAGGAAACCACGCATCTCGGTGGCATTGGTGGAAGTCATCCATTGCCGCATGATTACCATCTTATCCTCATCCATGGCTACTCCATGTCGAGAGATGACATGCCCAAAGTAGTCGATGCGGTCTTGGGAGAAAGAGCATTTAGACAGTTTGGCATAGAGTTTGTGATGTCGGAGCAAGGCCGGTACATGACTAAAATGATCCTCATGTTCCTATAGCGAGACAGATTCACCAAGATGACATCCAAGAAGACAATGATGAACTTACGCACGTATTCAGCGAAGATTGAGTTCATGAAGTACCGAAACATCGTCGGCGCGATGGTTAAGCCGAAGGGCATGACATGGGATTGAATGTGGCCATGGTGCATTTTGAATGATGTCTTCTCCTCGTCGAACGGATTCATAAGAACTTGACGATAGCCGGCGAAGAGGTCCAGCTTGGAGAAGAATGCTGCCTCGACGATTTCATCGAGTAGCTCGTCGACGATGGGCAACGAGACCTTGTTCTTCACTATAATATCATTGAGCCAACGATAGTCGACACAAAATCGCCATGTATCATCTTTCTTCTTGACAAGGGGCACCGATGCAGCGTACGAGCTCATACTGTGTGAGCACCGACGTCGTGTACGGGCTCATACTGTGTGTGGTCACCTTTGACTTGAGCATGTCGTTCACAAGTTGTTCGATCTCTGAGTTGTGCTAGGCAAAGAATACGGATAATACAATTTTATTTTTTATTGGTCATTCTGCATCCAATTGTCTTTCCATTGTCATGGTTATTGGTTTCCTTGATAATTATCAGATCTAAAATGCTCTTTGGGTGTCTTTTCTTCAAAAGAAAATGTGTTGGTGGGATTGAAATGTCAGGTCATGTGAAGTCCTAAAAGCAATAAAGCACACACCAAAATATTACAAAAATCTGAAGAGGGAGAAAGTTCATGCAACTCATGGAAGATTTTTTTTCTGTAAGACATAATATCTTAATAGAATTCCTACGGAATTAGATTGTGTGAAAGTAATCCTTAAAAAAATTTGGTGGTTTCATTCCTTTGATCCAAAGGAGCTTTACAAAAAAATGACTATTGGTTGAGTCCTTAATTTTTTTTCGTGGTTTCATTAGACATACACTAAAATGTACTTATTTAAATGTGTTATTGTGTCACATATAGAACATATTAATAGACTAACTGCTAGTCAAATGGTTGTCTTAACCAATCAAAAAATGCCATAAAAAGAGAGGAAGTACTTCCATATAAGCTTTGGTTTTGGACATTAACATGTTATATAGAACACAATTTGGACTACTAATTTCTTCTACAAGATGGGAAAAAACTATAAGTTTCTGAAAATACCCTTTGAAAAAAAATTACGTACACAATTCTCAAGTATCAAATAAAAAACTCAAAGACATTGGCAGACGAAATTTTACATTTTGGAATCTATCCTTGCTCGGAACGACCACTTTTGTAGCACTATCCATGCAGTAGCACATTTTTCTTAGGGCATCTCTAGTAGATCCCATTAAAGCTATATTTGAGAGGAATTTTTTTTTCGCATACGAAACTAAGGCCTTATCTAGCGGATCCCCTGAACGCCTAACTCCTTAAAATATAAGTTAGCATCCTTTAGAGACCCCCCTGTAGCCTATATTTCCTCCAGAGGACAACTCTCAGAATAAGTAGGGAGACATTCTAAAAAAAAGTAGGGAGACGATTGTGCCTCCCGCACCCACTACTGCCCACCTTGCTGCCGGCCGCCCCAGCCGACCCCTCCGCTCATGGCGCCTCCCCTCAGCGCCACCTCCTTCCCCTCACCATCTCCAACGAGATTCCAGTGAAGTATTTTTTTCATCTTCCTTGTCGTTTACAACCACGGTGGCGCTCCTCCCTGTCGTCACCGACACAAGTGGAGCAACAACACGAGCGGACTAGCTCCTACAAAAGAGAAACATCACCTATGTCTTTTATGCACAGAGAAATATGATTGTTGTCACCGATTCCGATGATTTGTTGCATTTCAGACCACTACGAGAAGGAAGATGAGAAGAACCCATTCATAAGTGCCCAAAACGTGACTGTTGAAGGAAGAATTTTGCCTACCTTCTTGACTACTTCGCATGTGCATGTGCGTTCAGCAAGCCTTTATCAAATTACTTTTGTGGATCAACTATCCTAGGCCCTAGCTAGTTCATGTACATATTGGCTACATGAATGAAAGGAGGAAGAATGAGGAAGATGATGAGATGCAAAGAGGCTTCCATTTCCATGTGAGGTCAAGTTGATTTGAGGGATTAACTTTAGGGGATATGCTAAATGAAAAAAAGTTTAATCCCCTAACTTGTTAACGCTTTTTGGGATAAAAGATACGTTTTGCCATTATAGGATAGGAAATATGCTCTCAGTGTCATTTTTGCTCAAGACCGTGAAACATGACTAGCCAACTCATAGACATCCCTAGGTGCCCAAAATTTGGGGGAGAATCCTTTTCAGAAGGGCATCATTGTTAAAAACAGAAACAAAAAGCCTAACATTGCGATCCATACTCGGTAGCATGAGTGCATGACCATTACTCCATCATCTATGTTGACCTATCACTTGCTTGTGTTCTTATAACTAGAAAAGGGCCAGGGTTACATGGTGACCGTCACCCGCCATCCAAAGGCACGATGAGCAGCAGAACTCTGTCTGCTCGCCATCACGCAAGGGGCTTCAGGTATGGGTAATCCTTCCGCATCCTATCTTCCGAGAGAACATCATCCGCATCTTGAGGGGTCCACATGACTCGAACACCCTGAATCAGTGTGACCAATTAGCAAAGCAGCAAACTAAGATATAATATCAGATGAACACATCGATCAATTAGCTAATCTATTGAACAGAAAGGAAACGGCATGCATACCCGAAGTTCGCTTGCAGGCGTAGAGTTGAGCCTTGCCACTACTGCTTCCAGATCTGCAGGGCTTTTGATAGCCGCGGGGAGGTTTACTGTTCCGTTAGCAGCAACGAGAATGGTTACCTGGAGAGTTCAGAAATCATCAAAAAAATAGTACTCTCAGATCATCACAATAGTGTGACACATCCATGTTTCACCACCAGAAAAGAAAAAGGAAAGCTTCAGTTCATAAGAATCACGGAACCAACATGTGACAGAACATACTTTAAAACTAAATACAGGATAACAAAAAAGTGGAAGAATTTTCTAGGGAACATACCACTATGTACTCGTTTCTGCTGCCATCAGTTTTCATGGAGTAGGTTTTCTTTTGTTTGACCCCGTTCGAGTTTGAAAGTGTTTCTTCATCAAATTTATTCCTCTCTTCCGCAGAAATCCTGTCAAAATGCTCCTTCCAAGAACCCTCTATGTTTGTCGTGACAACCTAAAATAGATGGAATGGAAATTGCAGGATTCGGTGATTCACTCTGCAGTTTTACATGCATACCTAGTATAAATCGTCATCACAACAAGAAGCAGCCGCATGTATATAAAAGTGTCAACACCCAAAGGTTAAATAATACAGTGTATACTTTGTATCAACAAAGATTTTAAGAACTTGTATGTTTTCTTACTGATAAGCATGAAGAGATGCAGCAATGCTGGTGACGGCGTAAGGAATACATGGTCTCTGCAAAATGGTGAATCGTCAGAATAGACCAAACAAAGTAGCAGTATTAATGCTAATCTTCCGATATCTACAAGAGAAGGTACGTAAATAAGCTTAGTATTGATGGGCAACTTTGTAGCATTATGTTCTGATATCCGTTACTATGTCTTCAAGTGCTTGAACAACATTTGTGTTCACTAATCGGTATCTAGACACTCTATACCTCCTTTTTCTTAGAAAAGGGGGAGATCCCCAGCCTCTGCATCAAAAAGATGCATACGGCCAACTCTATACCTCCTATATCCCTTATTCTGAATATAAATAAGCTTAGTTTCAGTGAATGCTAACATTTGGCAAATTTTAAATGACATGTATCCATATATGCACAGAAAAATAGTGTTCATCTCGTCAAAGCAAATACATGTTTATCACCAACATATTTGCAATAAATTAAGTACACGTCCAGATTTCTTGTTTTTAATGATCCATTTAAATTCAGTTCCAATTTGCCACTGCACTTTATAACCAGAGACACCTGACTGGTTACGTTGCTAATTTTCCTATATGTATTTTTACATATACTATGATTGATTAGGCTAAGATTCTAATTTTGAGGAGAGAATAAAATTCAAATTTGAAGTAGTATTTCAAAAGCATAAACTAAACAAAGGATACACACGCAACTAGAACAGCGAACATGGAAGCCATTGAACAGGACGAACCTAGAGATAAATAGCATGGCCTGACTATTATTATAACAAACTGGAGACATGTCAACGAGGCACTGAAGCATAAAAACGCAATAATTCAGAATTGGCGGTCTTAATTACCGGTCAATATGAACTTATACCACCATCGGTTCGAACCCTCCACCTTCTCAGCAATGGAATTCAGATCCTTTTGGACTGATTTTACCATCGCCGTATCACGCAGCGCAACCTTAATCACGAGCAATTCCAATGAATTATACAATTACATTTATAGCGGTGAGTAATCAGTGATCAAGGAACTGAGGTCCTAAACTGAACTGTATTTGGATCACGAAATCAGGAGAGATCGAACCTGGAGCTTAACCACGGCGGTCTTCTCACCCAGCAGTTTCTGCAAGGCGACGAATAGGGCAACGGCGCCAGCGGACCCCAAGGCGAAGGTGCCCCAGAACCACTAGTCAGAGCTCCAGCCAAGCGGAGGAGCTGCCGCTGTGCCGACCAACTCGTGAGTCGCCTCGGCCCCCTCCTTCTTCTTCGGCTTAGAGGAGAAGGACGTGGATGACCAATCTATGGAGTCGGTAGTGGAGTCATCGCAGGACGAGGATGAGGACGAGGAAGAGGAGGACGACGACGAACTGGAGGAGTCGTCACACCCGCCGCCGGAGCCGCCGGACAGGGCCAGCGCGGCCTGCGGGGTCGCCGCCGCTGCCACGGCGACGAGCAGGGGGGAGAGACCGAGCGAACTGTTACGGGGCTCCGGGTATGAGATGGGGTCGTCATCCTTGCCGCGCGCGCCGATGGGAGCCAGGGGAGGCGTCGCCGCGGCGCGGGACCGGAGGAGCACGGACGGCGAGGGGGCGAAGCGGAGGAAGGGGTTGGACGGCGGTCCGCAGCGTGAGAGGGCTACCGGTGGATGCTGCACATGGGTGGCGATCGCCGCCATTGGGAGCGAAGGAGCCGAGGGTTTAGAGCGGAGGGCTTTGGAAGTCAACCGGAAAATATAATTTCCGCACAATAATAAGTAAATTGCAACTATAAGTACAACAGAAACAAAATTCACGCGGAGGCATAAAAGGAAGGAGAAATACTGTGCTTATAAACAAGATAATGGCAACTTAAGAAAAGACTTCAATGTATCACGTAAAGTCACCTAAAATGTTGCCAAAAGGGAGGGATATGTCTTTTTTTCCAAATAATAAGTGTCATGCGTGTTCCACATAGTAACACGGTCCTGACGTTTTTTACACTAAAGTTGCCATCCAAAAAAAACACAAAATAATTGAAACTTGCCATCAAACAGAAAGTAAGACGTGCTTCACAACTAAAGTTGTCATCCTCACACGTCAAAAAAAATTGCCATTCTCATATAACTAAACTTGTTATCAAAAAACGTCAGGGCGGAATTGCTTTGTGCCACACATGTGACACTTATTAGGGTCCCTTTTTTGGGGTAAGAGGGATGAAACATCTATCGTCCGTAAATGGAAAAAAAAAATTGCGTGCAAAAATCTAACGAGTGGTGTTTTGAAAACCAAATACAAAATCTAGTTCACCTGCCCTTGAATGCACTCTGCTTTCTCTATGCTATAAAATCCATTTATATCAGTTCTACAATCCGAAGATCAATCATTGTGATTTTTCATAGACTTTGGACACCTCCGTCTTCTTTGAGATTTTTTTTCTGTAACAACTTTGAACTTTCTCTCGAATTTGACAATGTAATACAAGGTCATAATTTTGGTCGAACTTGTGGCCATGCCTCGCATTGTTGCTCGAGCTTTTCTATTCGTCTTCTCTGTTCATGGTACATTGTGCCAGTCTCGCGTTGTTGGCTACAGACGTTGATCCTCACCGTTGACAGTGGGGGTGGGTCCAAATGGGATCTGGCACATGTGGTCGGTTGTCCTTTGTACATGGCGGTTCCGCCCTCGTGCTGTCCGTCTCAAGGTGTCTGCTTTCCGGTGACCTGGTGTCTTGGCGGTGGTTGTGTGTCTCTTCTGGAAGCCGGGGCGGCGGTGTTGGATGGTGAGGCTGCATGGTTGGCTCTGCGGCGAGCAGCGTTGCAGCGCCTATGTGGGTACCATGGGGAGGTTTACAGGTGATTTTGGTGTCTCCATGGGTTTGGTAGTGGCGGGTCACTGGGTTGGATCTGGAGGCCTTGCTTGTTGTCGAACTTTCCAGCAACCCCTCCTTTGCAGGTCGGGTTGCCAACCTTCGTTTTGCGGGTGGCACGTGTGAGGGTCTGACCGAAAGCCCCGCGCTCTGGTGCCGTCAAGGGGCTTCCCCCTCGAGGGCATTGTTGTGGTATATCCTCTGGGCCCCGGGGTGGAAACCCTTGTCCTTCCTCTCAGGCTCAACGGCGAAATCCTGGTATAGTTCGGTTGCAACTAGCAGAGACTTCAAGCATGCCTTGTCCCTGGCATGTAGCATCCGACTCTGGCTTGGGGTGGTTCCGATGATCTCTATATTATACACATGTCCACTATCTCCTAGTAGGAGCGGCCCTCCATGGCGAAGAGCGAGGGACAGCCACAACTCCATTCTTGTTTAGTAGTTTCAGATGTCTCTTCTTAGGGATGGTGTCTATTTATTTTCACACTCAGTGTTGAGTTGGTAGCACTTGTGCCATTCGCTCGAATGTGGCTTTATTTTTCTTTTGACCTTCGTATCTGTTCAGATTTTTGCCAATATATAAAGTTGTGTGAAAGCCTATTTCGAGAATGTTAGTCGGTTCTAGGTCATGTTGCGGCTAACTGACGTTTGGGTTCTCTTAGTGGAGGTTTCTCGCTTTTCGTGTCTTGTTCAGACTAAGTTATCTTGGGACGTCGTTTGTTTGGGTCGTATCATCTTTAGTGCCGAAGGGTTGCGCCATTTTCTCGCGATGGTCGTGTCGTCTTCGACGTTGTATACTCTTTCTTCTTAGTGAAATATACATGAAGCTCTCTCCTGCATGGTTTGAAAATAAAAGGATACAATTTTGGGGTTTAATTTGCCTTAACTGATGCACATACCAACTATTTAGTATTCTTGCCCTTTTTTAGCTTCGGGGGTTAATCTAATGCACATACCAATTAGTTAGTGGCTTCCAACTGACCAGCAATGAATTTAGAACATACTTTTCCCGTAGTTTTTGCAAAGCTGCTGCAAGTATGGTGGACCCTCTTCCATACTGAGATTTGGATACCATGATCAGTATGAAGAGTTCATCTATTGCTTCACAAACAAACGTAGAAATACAAGAGGTGATGTCACATGAATGGCATTTGCAGCCTAGACTCTAAATAATTCGTTTCGATGCACGGTAACTTCCAAAAATTACCATGCCATATTCTTCTACATTGTTACCCTAGCAAACGAAAACACCAAAACGACGCCGTCCTAGTAATCATTATGAGGCTTGAGATTAGGACAATCCGCTAGAAGCTTCTCTTCAGAAAGAATGCCATTCTCATCTTGAGGAGTCCATAAAACATGAACGCCCTAAAAAAGCAGGCACAGATAGGAATTTGTTATTATCAGCGATGTTGGAAAAAAAATGGCATGGATAACTTTGGCTTTCACTGATCTCAATTATACAACCAGCGGCACTTGTGTGAATTATGAAAAAAGATAAGAAACATTTCGCATACCTGAATTTCTCTTGCAGGTATAGAGTTGAGTTTTTCTACTACTGCTTCCAGATCTGCGGGTCTTGTGATTTTTGGGAACTTCAGTGCTCCCTTGGCAGCAACTAGGATGGTTACCTGAACGAATTGGAAATCATTTCAAGAAGTCATTATGCAAACATTAAACTTCACTTTTGTGACAAAAGAATACCAGATCATCAAAATAATTATGTTAACCAACATGTAGTTGGCGTCGAAAAGGAAGCATTGAAGGCCTTTTTTTTCTGGAAACAATTTACTGTGGATGAAGTTTAACGTACCACTATATATTCGTTTCTGGAGCCATCTAACTTTTTGGAGTACTCTTTCGTCTGCTTGATTCCTTCCAAGTTATAAAGTGTTTCTTCATCAAATTTGCTCCTCTCCTTGATAGAAAGTTTATCGAAATGTGCCTCCCAAGTATCCACTCCATTTTTCACATTAACCTAAAGCAAATCAAACAGCAAGATTACATTAGAGGAGAAGAACCATCTAGCCCTGCTGATGAGCTATATAGTACATGTTTCTTACTGATAAGCTTGAAAATACGCAGGAATCCCTGTGACGGCTCAAGGAACATATGGTCTGCATAATGAGTCAGGGGAACAGGATAAGCAGGTCAGTACAGATGAACAATTAATACCAGCCATAGATCTCTCTCTGCAAGATGTATTGACAGTAAAGATCTGATGCAAGGTAAACGGTTCGTATATCCGCAGTGTGCCTGTATCCGGAATAGTTGGTCACATTCAGTCATGCGAATAAGATGGACAGTTCTGGTACATACTAATATAAATATTTCATAAATCTTGTCTTGAACACCACTCATATATTCAGTACTATGCTCTTACATATTTGTCGAGCTGTCTGCAACATATGGCCTAGCTTCGAGCCATCTATCTATTTATTCAGAAACCACGACAGAAACAACATTCAATACAGAGTTGCCAATTGACTTAATACTCTGGAGTTATGACTCTATGTTGTCCAACCTAGCTTTCCACGTTTCTTCTATATATATGTTGAAATCACTGAACATTGTTTTCAACGAGAGGGTGAGCTTGACAGCAGAATCAAGGTAGTTTGAACAACAAAATACACGAGTTAACCAGTGCAGAACTTTAAAGTTAACGACAAACTGAAACTATTGCACACGCAGCCATGGAAGTCAATGCATAGGAATCACCTACACAAAAGTAGCCAGAGCCCCAAAAACTTAGGAATCACATTACCAGTCAACATGAATTTATACGAATGCTTGTTGGAAGCCTGTACTCTCTCCGCGATCTCGTTCAATTCCCTCTGAAACGGTTTGGCCCAGCCGAGCAAGGCAACCTGACATCATGAACAAAACTGAAATTGTCACGACCTCCATTGACTTGCATTGACTACCACTAGTGCCCAGTGGTAAATTAAATAAACTAAGAGAGGTAAACTGCTGCTCTGAACTGAAGAATATCGGGAGAACCTGGAGCTTAACCACGGTTGTCCTCTGGCGTTCGTACTCGTAGTAGTACCAAACGGCAGCGATCAGCAAAACGAGACCGACAAACACCACCCAGAATATCACATCCGAGTTGTCGTCGTCGTCGTCCTTGGCCGCGCGGCGACGCGACGGCCTGCCGATCGATATGTGGCTCGACGAGTCGTAGAACGAATACGAGTTGGAGGAGGACGAGTCGTCGGGTTCGGAAGAGGAGTAGGAGCGGCCGCCCATGACGCCGCCGGACGCGGCGAGGGCGGCCTGCGGGATGAGCGCCAGCGCGAAGACGGCGGCGAGTAGCAGGGCGAGGGCAAGCGGGACCCAGCGGCCGGTACAGCCGGCGGTCGCCATGGGAGGCGGAGTCGAGGGTTTAGCTAGCGAGCGAGAGGTTTGGAAGTTGATCGAATCGCTGCTGGTCGGTAATGTTGGGCCTAAATAGGACTCCTCGAACTCTGGTATATCTGAGTTTCCTGGAAGGCGCCTCGAACTCTCTCTCTGTACATCTGAATACCTATATATACTTATAAACCAGGTATGGCTTCTGGTCGTCCGTCGTGGAGGTTTTGCAAAAAAGTCCCCGCGTTTCTTCAAAATCAACCCGCAGTCCTATTATTACATTCGAGCCGAATCGGTGCGGGTGAGAAAAAAAACGACCCGAGACCCACGACCTTACTTTCCGTCTCCACCAACAGTGCGCCGCCGCCCCCTGCTATGCCGCCGCGCGCCGCCACCACCGGGCCCCGCCCCTCCGCCTTGCGCCACCGTCCCGTGCCACGCCGCCGTGCGCCGCCACCACCGCCCCCCGCCCCTCCGCCGTGCGTCGCCACTGCCGACCAACGCCGCCGCTCCCACCCCTACCTGACGTGCCTCCACCCCTGTGGCTTTCCACTGCCGGCGACAATCAACGCCGGCGCCGCACCTTCCCCAACTCATCTTTCCCCTCTCTATCACTGCCGCTCTCCATCGACCGACCAACTCCCTCGAGGTAGCACCTCCCGATCCTCCTCTGTTTGTGTGTGTGTGCTCGATCTGGATCCACCCCTTTCATGGGTGCAACATAGAGGAGAGCTCCCCTTTTCAGTAATTAGGTTAATTTTTCAATTAGCTCATAAACATGATGTCTGTACAATTTTGAGGATGATGCACATTGTTGCTTCTCATACTACTGAGAATCGAATGACTCCATCAGCAGTTGTTGCTTGTATGTCTCCTCTCTTGCTGCATCCACTTCTAGCAGGTGAATGTGAGATGGAAGATGACATAGACATGATTGATGACAATTCTGCTGAGCTTATAGCTGCTGCAAATGCTAATATTGGTGGCACGAGGCTGGCGGGTGCGACATGGCCGACGCCGGTGAGAGAATAGAGAGATGAGCGGCGGAGAAAAGAGAGGATGGGAAGAAGATGGGAGGCTAGAGGGAGAGAGAAGGGAGTGGTGGTCCTGATGCTGCTCGCCGGTGGCTAGCCGGAGTTGCAGCCCCTTGCATCATGTGGTCACGCCAAGCCCCAGGTCATCTTGCGATTGCTGACCCGCGACCTCTTTCTTTCCCTTGTAGAACATTAGTTTTCGTCCTGTCTTACAGATGCATTCAGGTGTAGCTTTTCAATCTTTCAAATTAGAGTTTTTGGTTGATATGTACATATTGGAATTTCCTTGCTATGCCATGAACCTATGTAGCTACTAGCTTTCTGGGTACTACCTGTAGTTGGCGGCATTTTTTTCTGAATTGTATTCAGTAAATATTACTTTATCCATACATAGTTGGCATAAAACTGATGCACAATCTTGTGTTAGACTTCCTGCAATAGAAAACACTGCCCCCAAAAAACATCTTCCGGAGTTGGAGCAAACCCATACATCAGAGTCTTAGGTATTTTATTTTCTGACCAAGTTATGATTCTTATTGCAAAATCAAATTATGAATGCTTAATCTGAGCTATTTCTTACTCAGTTTCATCTAGGTTTCTATCAATTATTATATTTCTTTTGAATTTCCCTTTGCGCGTATTTGTTTTCTGAGTTAAGTTGAGCTGAATGCAGCTGCTGGTCATACTTTAAACACATCTCAATTTCGTCTGTGCTCAACATTGGTGTCTTGCCGTTCTGCCGAAGTCATGGAAATCTCGTTGTTCTGCCAACCTGGCCGGAATTTCTCCGCACTGCCGACTTCATCGGAATTACATCCACCCATGTAGGCAAGGTACATCATTTAAACTGCTCGAGTAATACTTCATCAGACAAACTAATCTGGCTGCATATTTACAGTATGGTGATGGTGGTTTTACACTGTCCTATAGATTTTGAATTTACAGTATGGTGATGGTGGATTTACACTGCCCTACAGATTTTGCAATTTATTGTAGTAGCTCCATATAGTGTGTCATTGTTGTTCGTACAGTGAATTCATATAGAATGCTTGATCACATGAATTTGTCTGAATGTATATTAGAGTTTCCTGGTGTTTAATTTATAATACATTGATGATGGATTTATGGTCCTATAGCTTCTGTAAATTTTAGTAGTTCTTTTGTGACTGTTGTTTTTACAGTGAGCTGATAGTGAATTTTCCAGTGGCCACCTCTTTCTGAGATCACCATCACTACCTAGCACTCTGATTTTGCTATAACTGTTGTCCTTCTAATAGGTACTATACTTTCTCTTTCTACTTCTTTTGTTTTGCCATGTTTGTTACAGTTCATTGTGATTCTTTAATATTCATGGTTCCTCTTCTTGTTTGCTGCTCTCGATGCTCAAATATAAGTCGAAGAATTCTTGTCCTTCTCTTGTGTTGAACTCCATTTCCAGGTGTGGCATTATAATGCTCTTAGTGTTCCTGACATTTCCTTCGTGGGCTACAGTATTTCCATTTTCCAATAAATTCTCAATACCCTCTTCATTTAAATACTCATCTTCCTTTTTAGTCTACCGTAACTGATGGTTATCCATGCTTTTCTTAGCTTCATTATTACTCTCTTTATGTCCCACACATATGGCACATTGTCTGAAGTGTATGAATTTCCTCGTAACATGATGGATCCTTCATCTTCAGCTAACCTGCTACAAGTGTATGCTTTTTTTTTCCTTTTTCAGGAATTTTGTTGCTGATGCAACCTGAATATGTGTTTACATTTAAGTTTCTACTTGATGTTTCTTAATTACCTTGTCTAAGCTTAGATTGTCGAGAAGTCCTACTTTCCAGGGATTTGAAGAAGCTGGATCAATACTGGCTTCATCTCCTTGTGTTTGTTGCGGGACCTGGAAACATGGTACAAGGTTAGTTCTTTAAAATAAATTAAAAGAAGCTTTCTATAGCTTGCTGCCTTGCTGTACATTTCTGTAACTTACAGTTTCACGGTTATGCAGTCCTGTATCATCAAACTGGTTTTGTGTAGCATCTTGTCCGTCCTGGTAGTTGAGTCAGTTATTTTCTGTGAATTGTTCCTGTTTCAAGCAACTTCATATCCTTGATAATGTCATGAGAATTTCAGGTTTTCTTCCAAAAGTGTTGTGAAGAAAACAAAATTGTCAATAACCTGGAGAAGGTCGTGAGAGTACTGACGTGGCGGTGTTGCTTTTTGGGCCCTTCCATTGTTTGCTCATGGATCATAGAGCGCATAGGTCATACATACACGTGCCATGTTTGTAGTGCCTGTAATTTCAGTCAAGTTATTATTTTCCGTTTGTGTCTGATTGTTAATGGTTGGCATATTTGATTGAAGGCCAATTCAATTTCAGTCGATTGTAATATAGACACTCCCTTTTTTAATACCAAAGTGTTCTCTATGTACGTGAAGTGTCTATGTAAGTGATTTGTTTGGGCCAAGCCCAAATAATGAAAAATACAAGAATAACGATTCCCGACCAAACAACAAACTTATATATCTAAAAAAACTCAATTTAGTAAAAATAGTTTTATAATAAGTACACCGTTATATATATTCACACTTCTTAAAAACCGATCAAAATTGCCAAAAGTTGTTCCATTTAAAAAATGCATTTACAAATGCTAAAACAAAACTCACTATTTTCTATTTTTTAATAAAGTATTTGTTTTTATCAAGAAAAACCTTTTTTTTGAAAGGAAAAAAAGAAAACTGATTCGGAGACTATTCCATGAACTACTCTTCAGAAGAATGCCAAATTGGCTTCTTAACGAAAAAATTCAACCGAGAAGCAATAATCAGTGCAACATTAATATAGACATTTATTAGAACTAGATATAAATAATGGTGTGTAATGACAAAGAACTTCTTTAGGACTTTGCGAAGTATAAGGTTTGCTGGGTGTGTCGTTTGGTAAACAAAGTTGCCCATATTTAACTAAGGAAGGTTTTATGAATAAGCTTTGTAAAACATGGTTCCATGTCCCACCGGTGTGAGTTATCATGTTGATTAATAAATCACAGCTCAAGCCCGTTGCAACGCACGGGCATTTGTACTAGTAGCACTAACATGGAACGTGAGTTCTAGTCGTGTACAATGTCGGCGTGTGTTCAATGTCCGAAGACATAGTTTTTTGTCTTTCGACGTGATCGTGTAAGTGTTTGTTTAGTTTTACTCTGTCTAAATAAAAGCCAGCATAAATTGGCTACAAATTGCTGGAATCTGCAAATCTTCGTGGAAAAAACGTCCAATTAGATAAAGTCGAAATATTTGCAAACAAGTCTAGCCATCTACTCTTTCCGTTCCTAAATATAAGCCCTTTTACAGATTTTAATATATACTGCTTACGAAGTAAAAGGAGTGAATCTACACTTTAAAATACGTCTATATATATTCATATGTAGTCCGTATTGAAGTTCAGAGGATTTTTCGATCTTGTTTGTAATTTTAATTCTTGGTGGTGTTTCTTTATGCAAAGACTAACTTTCTGATGTCTTTTTAATTTTGCCAAGTCGTTCTGCACGTGACTTGTACTATGACCTTACGGTATAAATGATGAGATACATATTACCATGCAAAATAAAAAAAAACATGTGGTTGCAACACTAAATGTATCGATGAGTTGATCAACATACAGAGCAACAAGAAGCAAACTTACAATCTTCATGATTGACGCATCGGATGGCCACCTTCTCTCCACTTCTGTGCAATCGCACTGCAATTCTTTATGGCAGGAGTTTGAGATGGCGCACCGTCGATGGACAAGGGACTTCACATTGCGATCGTACTCCCTCCGTTCCGAATTACTTGTCTTAGATTTATCTAGATATAGAGGTATTTAGCACTAAAATGAGTCTAGATACATCCGTATCTAGACAAATCCAAGACAAGTAGTAATTCGGAACGGAGGGAGTACAAGTTATAAGGCGCGAAATGTTTTTGCTCATGAAACCAAGAATGCACATTTAACCAAAACACTGCACCACTTGCTTCGTGCCTACAAAGTCCGCACTTCTAGCCAACCACGCATCGCACAACAGCTCATCATCCATCAAGTATCCCGCCATAATGATTGCTCCAAAGAAATAACGAGAACGTCAAAAGAAAAACGCAATGACGTTTGTCTAAACACTTGTCGGGTGTGGTGCACGGCAAAGACGGCATTCGCGGTGGGCGGAGGATACCTGGGTATGAACGGATCCAGAGTGATTGACGGCTCAAAGACGGGAAAGACGGGCAGACACGTTTTTTTTTAGGGTAAGACGGGCAGACACTTGGGAGGGGCTAGTGAACGTCCAACAAGATATATATATTTTTTAGGATAAGACGGGTAGACACGTGGGAGGGGCTGATGAACGTCCAACAAGGTATGGGCCATAGCCGGAGTGGTGGTGGCGGCGGGCTAGGAGGGTGCAAATACAAGGGTGGGGGAAGATACGGAGAAAAGTGTGGGCTAAGGCCATGTTCGGCAGCTCTCCAGCTCCGTATAATACGGGGAGCGGACAGAGCGCCAGTTTTCCAACTCCAGGAAAATGCACTGCGGGCCGCTCCGCTCCGGCCGCTCCAGGAGCAGAGCCGCGGAGCGGAGGGCTGCCGAACACGGCCTAAGGGTGCCGGAGTGCTGGGTGGCAGAAGTCCGAACACCTGAGACTTTTGCAGACGATTTAAAGCACGGCTCTCCCTGACATTGAGCCGGGGAAGCAAACTTGTTCTCCAGCGCTCTCTACCTCGTGTATGTGTGCAACTCACCTCGGTTTTGCTATTCCATAACTTTCGCGAGGTTGCAGATGAACAGGTACTCAACCAGGCAGTCGCCTGACGCGTAAGCAGCCCCAACTGACCTTAACATGGTCTGTGTTAGGGAACCAAAAGCTCAACCTTTTTAGGCTGTAACCAAACTGACGGCCAAACCGGTTACTTACCGACGGAAAGCGCTTCGGCCGAACGTGATCGTCCGTCCTACGGACTAACTTGGCTTTCTACTAAAAAAAAAGACTTAACTTTGCCTAACCAAGTAACCGGCAGTAAACACAACCATATTCTTCTTCGCACAGAAGAACACCAATGGGTACTCAAAATGAAAGCTTGCTGGGCAAATTCTAAGAGTGAATATCATTATCCCTAAGCAAAAGCTCCCATCCTTTAATTCCAGAAATTACAGGGTTCAAACTTCGATGGCTGTAATATACGGGTCGAACCAATAATAACCTCAGGGCAAGGCTAGCTTGATGGTAGTACTTCCGAGACACCCAAGGCGCTGATCATCTCAAAAATATTTGTGTGGAACCGAGTCAAAGTCATCATAGTCGAATCTTGCACGTTCCCTTCCACTCTGCACCTACTCACACATATTAGAAAACAACAGAGGGCAACGGCAAGAAGGGAAAATACATGTGCAAATCTGAAGAGCTAACCTTCATCAAAAATGCATGATCGCACGAGATGTTCTGATCAATTGAGGTCAGCTTCTTGGACAAAGCCATCAACCTGAAGAATATTTGTTACAGCGTTAAATCAGTCACAAAACATTAGTTGTTTCTGCTCCATATTTAATCATAATTCAGCATGTGCCTAAGAATAAATTCTGGAATAGAAAAAACATGCCACCTACTAAAATAGAATTAAGCAATCCAGTAACTACATTTCGAATTCTCAGTGATGTTCGTTGAGACTATGCATAGGACGCAAAGAGTGGAACTATGTACCAAGGAAAATGATAAATTTCAGAAATCTAGGAGCGTGCACAACTTTATATATAACATACAGTATGCGGTAGAAAATAAAAGGCACGTACCTTTGAATAGAAGAGTCGATGTGCTCCACCATCTCACTACTTTTATATTGCTCGGGATCTTCATTAAAGCTGACCATGCCATCCTTCTGGTTTATCGTTGCATGGATCTCACCATCTTCAATCTGAATTTATAGAAGTCAAATTGTGTGATAATGCTTTCCGTAGATGCTAAAGATCACCAGACTGCATACAAACACCTACCATCCTAAGTACATGCATCTCAGCTTCTTTCGGGGTGTTAAGTTGAACAGAGCTGGCAATGTCTTCAAGTGAAAGAGTTAAGTAGGTCTGGGTCAGCCTCTGGATGTTTCGCTTGTACATTGAAGAGAGCACTTGCTTCACTAGTCCAAAGTTGTTATCCTGAAACATGCAAATAATCAGAAACCAATGCATATTACTGTGCCATGAAAATCTTACTGACAGATTCTTTAGTAATATATAGCATATAAATAGAAAAATAACAAGAAGTAGTTCCCAGCAAGGAAGGAGGTAGGTACAGCCGGGGGTATGCCTGGTAACAGACTGACACTAGTCACTAACAGTAGAGCATCTTATTAGACAAAGAAGGAAAGAGAAAATACTCACAGTTTGGAAGGCCTCTGCATTTGACTGGATGAATGTTTCCAAATCAGAGTAGCTACCAGTACCATAGCATGTAGACAGATCAACGTAAATCTAAAAATTAAACAGATAGACAGCATTAATGCTTCCAGAAAGAGCTAAAAAGGATTATCATGTAATAAAAGGGATAAATTACATCATTTATAGCAAAAGCACATATTATTAAAGCATGGCACTAGTGGTGACAAGACATCCGTGTACTTATTGTCTTAGGACTATGAAACTAAGTCAGTTCATTTTTAAAGTCTAAGGAATGCACATTGTACCAAGAATCAATCAAATGTAGCTGATAGAGTAAAGCAATAAACATCATTCGATAGAATAATGCACGAATAACCACCATAAAATTCATCAGAACTGAATCAATTTGACTACCGTGGCACCAAACCAATGAATAAACTAGGAAGGGCGAAAAAATATACTATGAATATATCAGAACTAAATTTAATTTGACTACTATCACGCCCAAAGCCAATGAAGAAACTAAGGAGGGCAGATGACTACCAGTCTACCACATTGCATCCAACAACTTGTGAGTGCAAGAGCAACACCTTTTTTCACTGGATACATTTGAAATTATAACTCATAGGAAGGAAGGAAGTATACCTGAGTGTGATTTTTCAGATTCCTTTGAGCAGTCGAAGATGTGTACTTGGGGAATGACGGAACCTGTTCAAAAAATTCAATACATCTCAACTTGACATACCGCACCAGACTTCAACAAAATCATTCCGAATGTAACAAACTATCTCAACATGATACGGAACCACCAGTAGAGCAAAGGGCTTACAGGGCCATCTGTTTTCGTTCCAAACAAATAATGATGGACAACGTAATGATGGACAACGGTTAATGATAACGATATGCACGCACTAATATGGGCACCAATAGCCTATGTTGCCATATTTTCTTCATTCGCTCACAAAATTTGTATATTTGTGCTCCCTATTTGTACCAACTAGGGATAACAAAACAAAGAATTATGAATTTATGATCATCAAATCACAATAGGTTTATCGCATTATCCCATCAACAGAAGATAGGAGGAGGGGGTCCATGCATTCAGCTTGTAACGCCAGCATATCTGAAACACGTGTAGTCTCTTTTCAGGGATATGATACTACATTAATCTAGCATTCTAGCATCAAATTTGGCCCTATGTCATTCACATTCTTATCTTAGAACTAGCTTAATCAAGCAAGTGGCATACTCCCTCCGTCCTTTAAAGAGTGTACTTCCAACTTTTTTAGGAAGTCAAACTTTTTTATGTTTGACCATATTTATACAATAACACACCAACATTTATGCCATCAAATTAGTAGCATTAGATTCATGATAAAATAAATTTTCATCGTATACGTATTTCGTTTCACAAACATTGATATATTTTTGCACAAACTCGGTCAAACTTTGAGATAGTTTGACCCTCCAACAAAGTTGGAAGTACACTCTTCAAAGGACAGAGGGAGTATATGAATAGGACACATCTTTGGTATTAATGCATCGCTTTCTTCTGGTGTTTCATTTGATCGATTTCCTATTTTCTATGTGGCAGTGGGTCTTAAGTTACATATTCCATTTTAAAATGATTTTCTTTTGATTAAAGCTGGGAAGAAACAAACTTGTTCTCCCAACAACAATTGCAGGTGACTACTACTCCCTCCGTTCCTAAATATTTGTCTTTTTAGAGATTTCAAATGGAATACCACATACAGATGTATATAGACATATTTTAGAGTGTAGATTCACTCATTTTACTCTGTATGCAGGCACTTGTTGAAATCTCTAGAAAGGTAAATATTTAGTAACGGAGGGAGTACATCTTATATCTTATTTTGGCAACTAATAATGTGTATCTATCTATAGGAAGCATCAATGTCGGCGATCAAAGCTAGGCAGGGTAGACATGCCTTAATTGATCCAAACCCAACGCGATAAGGGAACTTTTTCCTAAAAGCAGCATCACAAATCACTATAGAATGCAAAGAAGTGATATACCTGTCCACTCTGAATGAGTGAAACTAGGACATACTTCTTGTAAGCCTCGACAGTAATTGCATTCAATGACGACATTGGGGCAGTAACAGCCTGAAAAAATAAGTATATCTTCAGTAAACAGCACAAACGGAGAAACGGCTACCCAGAAAACTAGTCGCATAGTTGAAGGCCTCACATTGTGAAGAAGCTCCAATGCTTTACGGAACTTCTTCAGCCCAATGTATATCATCGCCCTGCAAGAGAAGGCAAACTAGTAAGCAAGTCAACACATACTCAAAAACCGTAAGCCATTCAACAAACTTAATACAGACCCGTAGTAGCAGTAAAGGAACAAGTCCTTGGGCTGATCAACTTCAAATATATCGTCTTCCAGGACGCTCAGGCCAGCCTTGTACTGCTTGGCCAGCAGGCACAGCATCAGGTATTCAGCGTGGAGTGGGGTAAGCTGCTCTGACGATGTCTGGATCTTGCGGACAGCAGCCCGAAGCGGAGCAATCCCTCGGATCGGCGCATTGAGCTGCATGACCTCGTTCTTGAGCACCCTACAGACATTCAAAACTGCACAAACAAAAAGATTAGCCCGCAGCTAAACGAAACGGAACAATTCGATTTGATAATCGCACGGCACACACATTTGTCGGGCGCCATGCGTATCTGGTCGGCCGAGCAAGAGGTGAGGAAATCGGCCACGGTCACAAGAAGGTCCCCGCCGGCGTGCGCCCTCAGATTAGCAGACGACGACACGAAAGAATCCCTGCAGAGAGTAAACGAACGATTAGATGCGCTAGGGATCGATCGACGCGAAGGAGAGATTGGAGCGTCGCGGCGCGATGGACTCGAAGGGGGTTAGGGTTTTGGTGAAGGGGGGGGGGGGGGGGGGGGGGGGGGGGGGGGGGGGGGAGGGGGGTCGCGTACAGGAGGTAGAGGTAGCCGAGGGAGTGGGCGCCGGGGTGGAGGTGGGAGAGGAAGGGCAGGAGGCCGGCGGAGTGGACGCGCAGGGCGTCGCCGTCGGCCTGCTTGAGGAGGCCGTGGAGCTGCGCCAGCTCGTCCGGGCTCCCGGAGAGACCCTGGATGTGCGCCACGAGCGCCTCCACCGACTCCATCGCCGCCGCCGCCGCCGCCGCAGATGGGGTTTTGCCCTTGCTCCTTGGCTCGGATTCGGGGGTTTGGTCTGGTGCCGTTCGCGATGCTGGTTTTCGCCTGGTTGGGGGAGACGAGACGGGACGGGACGAGCGGCGGATGGTGCTTTTGTGAGCACGCGACCGGCCCAAAGGCGTCTTGTTCTTGGGGGCCTCTACGTCTGAGGAATCTGGACCGTTCGGTGAGTTTGGAGATGTAATCTGCCCCGTCCATGTACCCAACTCAGCCACAACATGTGAGACAGAAAGAGATCAGATAACCCTGAAAGAAAAAAGAGGTCACGGATTATAACTCTGCCGTTTGATGGGTGGAGAAAAATGTTTTGACCTATCTACAGTGTGTTTGTTGGAAAACTTTTCTTGAAGTGCTAACAACGTGAAGTCCTTAGTAAACGACTGCCCGGTTTTTTCCTTTTGTTAGGGTTCCTGACGTCCTCTGGCGGCGACTGCCAGAGTTCCTCATAGATCACCGAGTTTCGATGATTTCCCACGTTAACAGTTGTGAGATCTCGCCTCCTGGTTGACAATTCTTCAGGCGACCGCATGGCTGACACGGGATCGCAAGGACTCCCACAAAGAGATCCATCAGGCGGAAGTTCTGCTGAGAAGGACTGCCATTATGCAGCGAATTTGGAGGATAGGTTTGAGGGACTGAACTTGCATGGTGAAAAGGAAGAACTTGATCTCTCTGGAGACATTGAAGGGTTGATTGAGGAATCTCGTTGGATTGGCGTGTTTAGGGTTCATACTCAGAAACCCTTTAGTCACGTGGCACTTTTTAAGGCAATGCATAATGCTTGAGCATCGGCACAAGGGGTCACCTTCAAGCCCAGGGCTGCAAACATTTTCCTGGCTCAATTTATGTGTTTGGGTGATTGGAACCGAGTGATCAATGGCGGACCTTGGGACTTCCGCGGTGCGACAGTTGTGATTGAGGAATATGATGGGATCTCTAATATGGAGGATTATAAGTTAGATCGTATTTCTGTTTGGGCTCGCATCATGAGGTTACCTGAAGGACTGATGAAGAAATCAGATTTGGCGACGAAAATTGCTAGGAAAGTAGGCATCCCGCCTATCAAGGTGATTGTGAATGAAGGACGTTTGAACCCTACCAAGTACTTACGAGCGAGGGTGTACATCATGTTGGATACCCCGCTTGTTCGCTTTATTCCGCTCACACTGAAAGAGAAGAAGAAATATCCTGTTGAGTATGAGAAATTACCAGATTTTTGCAACTTTTGTGGATTGGTCGGTCATGTGGTCATTGAATGTGGGGATGGCATTCATAGGCCTGAAGAATGTGAGTGGGGGCGCTGGCTGCTGGTCAATTTCGACAGAGACAATGCTAATCAAGCTCAAGGAAGAGGAATGCCACGAGGGTATGGTTCTGCTGGAAGGGGCGGTTGATATGTCTCCAACGTATCTATAGTTTTTGATTGTTCCATGATGTTTTATTATCAATCTTGGATGTTTTATAATCATTTTATATCATTTTTCGGTACTAACCTATTGACATAGTGCCCAGTGCCAGATCCTGTTTTTTCCATGTTTTTTACATCACGGGAAATCAATATCAAACGGAGTCCAAATGGCACGAAACTTTACGATGATTTTTATTGGGCCAAAAGGAAGCAGATGGGCCCTGGTTGCACCTGGGGGGAGTCCCGAGGAGGGGACAACCCACCAGGGCGCGCCAGGAGGCCCTAGCGCGCCCTGGTGGGTTGTGCCCACCTCGGGTACCCTCCGGACCGCCTCTTTGCTCTATAAATGCCCCAAAAATCCTAAAACCCTAGGGGAGTCGACGAAATATTCATCCAGCCGCCGTAGAGTCCAGAATCACCAGATCCAATCTAGACACCATCACGGAGGGGTTCACCACTTCCATTGGTGCCTCTCCGATGATGCGTGAGTAGTTCTTTGTAGACCTTCGGGTCCGTAGTTAGTAGCTAGATGGCTTCGTCTCTCTCTCTCTTGATTCTCAATACAATGGTCTCTTGAAGATTCATATGATGTAACTCTTTTACGCTGTGTTTGTTGGGATCGATGAACTTTGAGTTTATGATCAGATCTATGTTTTTATATCCATGAAATTATTTGAGTTTCTTTGATCTCTTGTATGCATGATCTCTTATAGCCTCGTATTTCTTCCTCGATATTTGGGTTTTGTCTGGCCAACTCGATCTATTTATTTTGCAATGGGAAGAGGTGCCCGGTAGTGGGTTCGATCTTACGGTGCTTTATCCCAGTGACAAAAAGGGAGCCGACACATATGTATCGTCTCTACTAAGGATAAAAAGACGAGATCTATATCTACCGCCATATAGATAAACGGATCTTGTCTACATCATGTCATCGTTCTTATTGCATTACTCCATTTTTCCATGAACTTAATACACTAGATGCATGCTGGATAGCGGTCGATGTGTGGAGTAATAGTAGTAGATGCAGGCAGGAGTCGGTCTATTAATCTTGGACATGATGCCTATGTAATGATCATTGCCTGGATATCGTCATAATTATTTTAAGTTCTATCGATTGCCCAATAGTAATTTGTTTACCCGCCGTTTGCTATTTTTCTTAAGAGAAGCCACTAGTGAAACCTACGGCCCCGGGGTCTTATTTCTCATATGTTTGTCTTTGCGATCTACCTTTTCCTTGCTTTTATCTTCAGATCTATTAAACCAAAAATACAAAAATACTTTGCTGTCTATTTATCCAATCTATTACAACCTACCGTCATGCACCAATTTCTGGCGCTGTTACCCGAAAGGGATTGACAACCCCTTTAACACGTCGGGTTGCGAGGTGTTGTTATTTGTGTGCAGGGGTTGTTTACGTTGTGTTGCTTGGTTCTCCTACTGGTTCGATAACCTTGGTTTTATAACTGAGGGAAATACCTACCGCCGCTGTGTTACATCATCCCCCCCTCTGCGAGGAAATACCGACGTAGTTCCAGCTGCCATCAAGGAGAATTTCTGGCGCCATTGTCGGGGAGGATCTTCAACATATACCAGGTTCCTAATCACAAATTTCATCTCCTCGCAATTTACATTATTCACCATTTGCCTCTCGTTTTCCTCTCCCCCTCTTCACAAAAAATTTACAGTTTTATTCGCCTCACTTTTTCTTTCGTTCGCCGTTTTCTCGTCAGATCCGTTCTTTGCTTGCAATCATGAGTGATTTCAGTATTGTTGGGGAACGTAGTAATTTCAAAAATTTACCTACGCACACGCAAGATCATGGTGATGCATAGCAACGAGAGGGGAGAGTGTTGTCTATGTACTCTCGTAGACTGTTCGCGGAAGCGTTATATCAACGCGGTTGATGTAGTCGTACGTCTTCACGATCCGACCGATCCAAGTACCGAAAGCACGGCACCTCCGAGTTCTGCGCACGTTCGGCTCGGTGACGTCCTCGCCTTCTCGATCCAACAAGAGGGGCGAAGTAGTAGATGAGTTCCGGTAACACGACGGCGTGGTGACGGCGTTGGTGAAGAACAATTTCCGCAGGGCTTCGCCTAAGCACTACGAAAACTATGACGAAGGATAAACTAGAGGGGCGGGGTTGCCGACACACGCCTTGGTGTTTCTTGATGTGTCTTTGGTGCTAGCCCTGCCCCTCTATTTATATGTTGAGCCCTGGGGTCGGAACTTGGAGCACAAGCCTCCTCAAAGTCGGTTTTGCCCGAAACGCAAGAGTCCCACTTGGATTCCAGGACCAAACGCCACAATCCTTGGCGTCTAGCCCAGGGCCAGACGCCAGTGTCTCCGGCGTTTGGCCCCCTGACCTCCGCAAAACTCCGTTTGCACCGACTTATAGCCCCATGGGCCTGACCCCTTGGCCAAACCATATCATCTAATATATGAATCTTTACCTCCGGACCATTCCGGAGCTCCTCATCATGTCCGTGATCTCATCCGGGACTCCGAACAATATTTGGTCACCAACATATATAACTCATATAATATTATGTCATCAACGAACGTTAAGCGTGCGGACCCTACGGGTTCGAGAACTATGTAGACATGACCGAGACACCTCTCTGGTCAATAACCAATAGCGGGACCTGGATGCCCATATTGGCTCCTACATATTCTACGAAGATCTTTATCGGTCAGACCGCATAACAACATACGTTGTTCCCTTTGTCATCGGTATGTTACTTGCCCGAGATTCGATCGTCGGTATCTCAATACCTAGTTCAATCCCGTTACCGGCAAGTCTCTTTACTCGTTCCGTAATACATCATCTCGCAACTAACTCATTAGTTGCAATGCTTGCAAGGCTTATAGTGATGTGCATTACCGAGTGGGCCCATAGATACCTCTCCAACAATCGGAGTGACAAATCCTAATCTTGAAATACGCCAACCCAACAAGTACCTTTGGAGACACCTGTAGAGCACCTTTATAATCACACAGTTATGTTGTGATGTTTGGTGGCACACAAAGTGTTCCTCCGGTAAATGGGAGTTGCATAATCTCATAGTCATAGGAACATGTATAAGTCATGAAGAAAGCAATAGCAACAAACTAAATGATCAAGTGCTAAGCTAACGGAATGGGTCAAGTCAATCACATCATTCTCCTAATGATGTGATCCCGTTAATCAAATGACAACTCATGTCTATGGTTAGGAAACTTAACCATCTTTGATCAACGAGCTAGTCAAGTAGAGGCATACTAGTGACACTCTGTTTGTCTATATATTCACACATGTATTATGTTTCCGGTTAATACAATTCTAGCATGAATAATAAACATTTATCATGAAATAAGGAAATAAATAATAACTTTATTATTGCCTCTAGGGCATATTTCCTTCAGTCTCCCACTTGCACTAGAGTCAATAATCTAGATCACATCGCCATGTGATTAACATCAATAGTTCACATCACCATGTGATTAACACCCATAGTTCACATCGTCATGTGACCAACACCCAAAGGGTTTAGTAGAGTCAATAATCTAGTTCACATCGCTATGTGATTAACACCCAAAGAGTACTAAGGTGTGATCATGTTTTGCTTGTGAGAGAAGTTTAGTCAACGGGTCTGCAACATTCAGATCCGTATGTATTTTGCAAATTTCTATGTCAACAATGCTCTGCACGGAGCTACTCTAGCTAATTGCTCCCACTTTCAATATGTATCCAGATTGAGACTTAGAGTCATCTGGATCAGTGTCAAAACTTGCATCGATGTAACCCTTTACGACGAACCTTTTGTCACCTCCATAATCGAGAAACATATCCTTACTCCGCTAAGGATAATTTTGACCAATGTCCAGTGATCTACTCCTAGATCACTATTGTACTCCCTTGCCAAACTCAGGGCAGGGCATACAATAGGTCTGGTACACAGCATGGCATACTTTATAGAACCTATGGCTGAGGCATAGGGAATGACTTTCATTCTCTCTCTATCTTCTGCCGTGGTCGGGTTTTGAGTCTTTACTGAACTTCATACCTTGTAACACATGCAAGAACTCCTTCTTTGACTGTTCCATTTTTAACTACTTCAAAATCTTGTCAAGGTATATACTTATTGAAAAAACTTATCAAGCATCTTGATCTATCTCTATAGATCTCGATGCTTAATATGTAAGCAGCTTCACCGAGGTTTTTCTTTGAAAAACTCCTTTCAAGCACTCCTTTATGCTTTGCAGAATAATTCTACATTATTTCCAATCAACAATATGTCATTCACGTATACTTATCAGAAATGATGTAGTGCTCCCACTCACTTTCTTGTAAATACAGGCTTCACCGCGAGTCTGTATAAAACTATATGCTTTGATCAACTTATCAAAGTGTATATTCCAACTCCGAGATGCTTGCACCAGTCCATAGATGGATCGCTGGAGCTTGCATATTTTGTTAGCACCTTTAGGATTGACAAAACCTTCTGGTTGCATCATATACAACTTTTCTTAAATAAATCCATTAAGGATTGCAGTTTTGTTATCATTTGCCAGATTTCATAAAATGCGGCAATCACTAACATGATTCGGACAGACTTTAAGCATCGATACGAGTGAGAAAATCTCATCGTAGTCAACACCTTGAACTCTGTCAAAACCTTTTTGCGACAAGTCTAGCTTTGTAAATAGTAACACTACTATCAGCGTCCGTCTTCCTCTTGAAGATCCATTTATTTTCTATGTCTTGCCGATCAACGGGCAAGTCAACCAAAGTCCACACTTTGTTCTCATACATGGATCCCATCTCAGATTTCATGGCCTCAAGCCATTTCGCGGAATCTGGGCTCATCATCGCTTCCTCATAGTTCGTAGGTTTGTCATGATCAATTAACATGACCTCCAAAACAGGATTACCGTACCACTCTGGTGCGGATCTCACTCTGGTTGACCTATGAGGTTCGGTAGTAACTTGATCTGAAGTTACATGATCATCATCATTAGCTTCCTCACTAATTGGTGTAGGAGTCACAGAAACAGGTTTATGTGATGAACTACTTTCCAATAAGGGAGCAGGTACAGTTACCTCATCAAGTTCTACTTTCCTCCCACTCACTTCTTTCGAGAGAAACTCCTTCTCTAGAAAGGATCCATTCTCAGCAATGAATATCTTGCCTTTGGATCTGTGATAAAAGGTTTACCCAACATTTTCTTTTGGGTATACTATGAAGAGGCACTTCTCCGATTTGGGTTTGAGCTTATTAGGCTGAAACTTTTTCACATAAGCATTGCAACCTCAAACTTTAAGAAACGACAGCTTAGGTTTCTTGCCAAACCATAGTTCATACGGTGTCATCTCAACGGATTTAGATGGTGCCCTATTTAACGTGAATGTAGTTGTCTCTAATGCATAACCCCAAATCAAAGTGGTAAATCGGTAAGAGACATCATAGATTGCACTATATCAAATAAAGTACGGTTATGACGTTTGGACACACCATTACGCTGTGGTGTTCCAGGTGGCATGAGTAGTGAAACTATTTCACATTGTTTTAACTGAAGGCCAAACTCGTAACTCAAATATTTTACTTCTGCGATCATATCATAGAAACTTTTATTTTTGTTACGATGATTCTCCACTTCACTCTGAAATTCTTTGAACTTTTCAAATGTTTCAGACTTGTATTTCATCAAGTAGATATACTCATATCTGCTCAAATCATCTGTGAATATCAGAAAATAATGATACCCGCCGCGAGCCTCAATATTCATCGGACCACATACATCAGTATGTATGATTTCCAACAAATCTGTTGCTCGCTCCATTGTTCCGGAGAATGTAGTCTTAGTCATCTTGCCCATGAGGCATGGTTTGCAAGCATCAACTGATTCATAATCAGTGATTCCAAAAGCCCATCAACATGGATTTTCTTCATGTGCTTTACACCAATATGACCTAAACGGCATTGCCACAAATAAGTTTTGCACTATCATTATTAACTTTGCATCTTTTGGCTTCAATATTATGAAAATGTGTATCACCACGATCGAGATCCAACAAACCATTTTCATTGGGTGTATGACCATAGAAGGTTTTATTCATGTAAACAGAACAACAATTATTCTCTAACTTACATGAATAACGTATTCCAATAAACATGATCCAATCATATTCATGCTCAACGCAAACACTAAATAACATTTATTTTAGGTTTAACACTAATACCGAAAGTATAGGGAGTGTGCGATGATGATCATATCAATCTTGGAACCATTTCCAATACACATCGTCCCTTCACCCTTAACTAGTCTCTGTTCATTCTGCAACTCCTGTTTCGAGTTACTATTCTTAGCAACTGAACTAGTATCAAATACTGAGGGGTTGCTATAAACACTAGTAAAGTACACATCAATAACATGTATATCAAATATACCTATGTTCACTTTGACATCCTTCTTATTCGCCAATTACTTGGGGTAGTTCCGCTTCCAGTGACCAGTCCCTTTGCAGTAGAAGCACTCAGTTTCAGGTTTAGGTCCAGACTTGGGTTTTTCACTTGAGCAGCAACTTGCTTGCCGTTCTTCTTGAAGTTCCCCTTTCTTCCCTTTGTCCCTTTACTTGAAACTAGTGGTTTTGTTTACCATCAACACTTGATGCTTTTCTTGATTTCTACCTTCTTCGATTTCAGCATCACGAAGAGCTTGGGAATCGTTTCCGTTATCCCTTGCATATTATAGTTCATCACGAAGTTCTACTAACTTGGTGATGGTGACTAGAGAATTTTGTCAATCACTATTTTATCTGAAAGATTAACTCCCACTTGATTCAAGCGATTGTAGTACCCAGACAATCTGAGCACATGCTCACTGCTTGAGCTATTCTCCTCCATCTTTTAGCTATAGAACTTGTTGGAGACTTCATATCTCTTAACTCGGGTATTTGCTTGAAATATTAACTTCAACTCCTGGAACATCTCATATGGTCCATGATGTTTAAAACGTCTTTGAAGTACCGATACTAAGCCATTTAAGCATGGTGCACTAAACTATCAAGTAGTCATCATATTGAGCTAGCCAAACGTTCATAACATCTGCATCTGCTCCTGCAATAGGTTTGTCACCTAGCGGTGCATCAAGGACATAATTCTTCTGTGCAGTAATGAGGATAAACCTCAGATCACGGATCCAATCCGCATCATTGCTACTAACATCTTTCAACTTAGTTTTCTTTAGGAGCATATCAAAAATAAAACAGGGGAGCTCAACGCGAGCTATTGATCTACAACATATATATGCTAATACAACCAGGACTAAGTTCATGATAAATTTAAGTTCAATTAATCATATTACTTAAGAACTCCCACATAGATAGACATCCCTCTAATCCTCTAATTGATCACGTGATCCATATCAACTAAACCATGCCCGATCATCACGTGAGATGGAGTAGTTTCAATGGTGAACATCACTATGTTGGTCATATCTACTATATGATTCACGCTCGACCTTTCAGTCTCCGTGTTCCGAGGCCATATCTGTTATATGCTAGGCTCGTCAAGTTTAAACTGAGTATTCCGCGTGTGCAACTGTTTTGCACCCGTTGTATTTGAATGTAGAGCCTATCACACCCGATCATCACGTGGTGTCTCAGCACGAAGAACTTTCGCAACGCTGCATACTCAGGGAGAACACTTATACCTTGATAATTTAGTGAGAGATCATCTTATAATGCTACCGTCAATCAAAGCAAGATAAGATGCATAAAAGATAAACATCACATGCAATCAATATAAGTGATATGATATGGCCATCATCATCTTGTGCTTGTGATCTCCATCTCTGAAGCACCGTCATGATCACCATCATCACCGGCGCGACACCTTGATCTCTATCGTAGCATCGTTGTCGTCTCGCCAATCTTATGCTTCTACGACTATCGCTACCGCTTAGTGATAAAGTAAAGCATTACAGGGCGATTGCATTGCATACAATAAAGCGACAACCATATGGCTCCTGCCAGTTGCCGATAACTTGGTTACAAAACATGATCATCTCATACAATAAAATTTAGCATCATGTCTTGGCCATATCACATCACAACATGCCCTGCAAAAACAAGTTAGACGTCCTCTACTTTGTTGTTGCAAGTTTTACGTGACTGCTACTGGGCTTAGCAAGAACCGTTCTTACCTACGCATCAAAACCACAACGATAGTTCGTCAAGTTGGTGTTGTTTTAACCTTCGCAAGGACCGGGCGTAGCCACACTCGGTTCAACTAAAGTTGGAGAAACTGACACCCGCCAGCCACTTGTGTGCAAAGCACGTCGGTAGAACCAGTCTCGCGTAAGCGTACGCGTAATGTCAGTCCGGGCCGCTTCATCCAACAATATCACCGAACCAAAGTATGACATGCTGGTAAGTAGTATGACTTATATCGTCCACAACTCACTTGTGTTCTACTCGTGCATATGACCTCTACGCATAAAACCTGGCTCTGATACCACTGTTGGGGAACGTAGTAATTGCAAAAATTTACCTACGCACACGCAAGATCATGGTGATGCATAGCAACGAGAGGGGAGAGTGTTGTCTACGTACTCTCGTAGACCGTTCACGGAAGCGTTATATCAACGCGGTTGATGTAGTCGTACGTCTTCACGATCCGACCGATCCAAGTATCGAAAGCACGACACCTCCGAGTTCTGCACACGTTCGACTCGGTGACGTCCTCGCCTTCTCGATCCAGCAAGAGGGGCGAAGTAGTAGACGAGTTCCGGCAACACGACAGCGTGGTGACGGTGTTGGTGAAGAACAATTTCCGCAGGGCTTCGCCTAAGCACTACGAAAACTATGACGGAGGATAAACTAGAGGGGACGGGGTTGCCGACACATGGCTTGGTGTTTCTTGATGTGTCTTTGGTGCTAGCCTGCCCCTCTATTTATATGTTGAGCCCTAGGGTCGAAACTTGGAGCAAAAGCCTCCTCATAGTCGGTTTTGCCCGAAAGGCAAGAGTCCCACTCAGACTCCAGGACCAAACGCCACAATCCTTGGTGTTTGGCCCAGACGCCATGGGCCTCGGCGTCTGGCCCAGGGCCAGACGCCAGTGTCTCCGGCGTTTGGCCCCCTGACCTCTGCAAAACTCCTTTTGCACCGACTTATAGCCCCATGGGCCTGACCCCTTGGCCAAACCATATCATCCAATATATGAATCTTTACCTCCGGACCATTCCGGAGCTCCTCATCATGTTTGTGATATCATCCGGGACTCTGAACAACATTCGATCACCAACATACATAACTCATATAATACTATATCGTCAACAAACGTTAAGCGTGCGGACCCTACGGGTTCGAGAACTATGTAGACATGACCGAGACACCTCTCTGGTCAATAACCAATAGCAGGACCTAGATGGCCATATTGGCTCCTACATATTCTACGAAGATCTTTATCGGTCAGACCGCATAACAACATACGTTGTTCCCTTTGTCATCGGTATGTTACTTGCCCGAGATTCGATCGTCGGTATCTCAATACCTAGTTCAATCTTGTTATCGGCAAGTCTCTTTACTCGTTCCGTAATACATCATCCCGCAACTAACTCATTAGTTGCAATGCTTGCAAGGCTTATAGTGATGTGCATTACCGAGTGGGCCCAGAGATACCTCTCCGACAATCGGAGTGACAAATCCTAATCTCGAAATATGCCAACCCAACAAGTACCTTTGGAGACACCTGTAGAGCACCTTTATAATCACCCAGTTATGTTGTGATGTTTGGTGGCACACAAAGTGTTCCTCCGGTAAACGGGAGTTGCATAATCTCATAGTCATAGGAACATGTATAAGTCATGAAGAAAGCAATAGCAACAAACTAAACGATCAAGTGCTAAGCTAACGGAATGGGTCAAGTCAATCAAATCATTATCCTAATGATGTGATCCCGTTAATCAAATGACAACTCATGTCTATGGTTAGGAAACTTAACCATCTTTGATCAACGAGCTAGTCAAGTAGAGGCATACTAGTGACACTCTGTTTGTCTATGTATTCACATATGTGTTATGTTTCCGGTTAATACAATTCTAGCATGAATAATAAACATTTATCATGAAATAAGGAAATAAATAATAACTTTATTATTGCCTCTAGGGCATATTTCCTTCAAGTATGGCACCCACAGATGATGGTCTGACTCCTAAGATTGGACGTACAGGCAATCTGGATGCTAAAAAATTTATCTTGGGGCAAGGGAACGTTATGGGAAAAGAACATATCCAAGAATTTCAATTGTGTTGGAAATTTGAGTCTTGATGATGCTCCTATACTTAAAACTACTAGATCTTATGCGGATGCTATTTCAACACTAGTTTTGAAACTTGAAAGCAAATTTATCTGCATTCATCCTACTTTGCAAAGATTGTTTTTTGAGCTTCCCGAAATAAAGAATCCTAGAGCCAAAAAGTTGGCCACTCTCGTTCTTATGAACGAGTTTGACTAGATAATTTGGGAAGCTAGGGAAATCTTTGATTTTTATGGTATGAATTGTGAAAAACCCGTGATAGACAAAATTCTTTACAATAGTGACTATGCACTAAGGCATTTTCTTGGGGATAATAAGATCTTTGATGAGAATCTTAAAAAGGAGGTCCCCGTTTTAGATATAATCCAACAAGTTTTTAATAATGTTAATCAACACTATTCTTGGATTGTAGCGGGAAAATCAAAGGGGTTATGATGAAAACCAACTAAGGAATTCTAAAGTTTGGATAATATGTTTTATGTTGTGTCCACAAAACCTCCTGATAAAAATACCCCCAAGAAAATTAAGAAGAAGAAAGATGACAAAACTTAGATCCTTGCTTTATGCCTAGCTAAGGGCGTAAAACTATAGCGCTTGTTGGGAGGCAACCCAATGAATAAAATTTATTTTTGCTTTTTGCTTTCTGTTCTTGAGTGTTTACACAATTATGCTACTGTTATGATTGTGTTTTTTATGTTTTAATTAGTGTTTGTGCCAAGTAAAGCCTTTAGGATCTTCTTGGGCAATAGTTGTTTGATCTTACTGAAAAAATAGAAAGTTTGCACTCACGAAATTAATTTTCAGTTTTTTACCAGAGAGCGATAAAATACCCATTCCACTTGAAGTAGACCAATATACAAATTTCTCAGGTCGTCCTGATGTTTCAGAGTTTTTTGAGTTATAGAAGTATTCAAAATAGTCAGATTTCTACAGATTGTTCTGTTTTGACAGATTTTGTTTTCTTTGTGTTGTGTGCTTATTTTGATGGCTCTATGGTTTTCTTTGATGAGTTTTTGCCATAAAAAGTTGGAATGCAGTAGATATAATACAAAAACAAAATATGAATTGGTTTGATACAACACTTATAGTAGTGGTTTATTATTCTTATACTAACGGATCTCACGAAGGCTTTGTTGAGTTTTGTGTGATTGAAATTTTCAAGTTTTGGGTTATCTTACGATGGATGAAGAAAGGATGTAAGAGCCTAAGCATGAGTATTCCCCGGCATCCCAAGCTATTATCCAAGAATGAGCAACCAACTAAGCTTGGGGATGCCCCCGAGTGGCATCCCCGCTTTCTTCCAACAACTATCGATATTTTACTCAAGACTATATTTTTATTCGTCACATGATATGTGTTTTGCTTGGAGCGTCTTGTATGATATGTGTCTTTGCTTGTTTTATTTTGTGTTTTAAGTTATCAATCCTTGCTGGGCACACCTTTTTGAGAGAGCCAAAATTATGTTATGACTTGTTAAAACTACTCTCTATGCTTCACTTAAATCTTTTATGAGCTAGGACTTGCTCTAGTGCTTCACATATATCTTTTTTAGCACGGTGTGCTTAGTATTTTTGAAGAAATGCTCTCTTGCTTCACTTAGATTTATTTGGGAGTTAGTAAAATTTTGAAGAAATTCTCTCTTGCTTCACTTAAATCATTTTGAGAGAAAGAACATTTGTTATGCTCATGATCTTCACTTATATTTGGTTGAGCTTATGAAAAGCAACTCATGAAAATTAGTCCCAAAGTGATAGATATCCAAGAAGGATAAAGAGAAGAAAATGTCATGAAGATCATTGGACAAAATAAACTTGATTCTTAGTAATAGTTTTGAGATATGATGATGTGATATGTGAGTTATGTTGATGAGTAATTGTGCTCTAGTAAGAATATGGGTGTTAAGGTTTGTGATTCCCTATGCAAGTACGAAAGTCAATAGTCATGCAATGAAAATTATATCCTACTTGTGGTGCATTATTCGGTGTTAATTATGCTAAATGCTTGCTTATGAGATTATTCGTTTCTTGGTTGGTCGCTTCCCAATCTTTTGCTAGCCTTCATTTTGCACTAAGTATGATTTCTACTTGTGCATCCATAATCCTTTAAACCAGTTTTGCCACATGAGCCCACTATATCTACCTATATGCAGTATTATTTTGCCGTTCTAAGCAAATTTGCATGTGCCATCTCTAATTTTCAAAATAAACTTCTCTTTTGTGCGTTTGTTTCGCTCGCGGAACAGTAACGGGTGGCTAATATTTTCCATGCTAGATGTGTTATTCTCAAGATGAGCATTAATTCACTTGTCATTGCACGAGAGTAAGGCAAAGGTATTAGGGATGCCCAATCTCGAAATGCAAAAATAAAAATGAATTTACTTTATGTTTTCAAATAATAAATTCCTTGGAAAGTGTTGGTATGAAGGGCACCCATGGATACGGCTAGCCATGGAAAGTGAAAATTATGGTGGAAAAAGGAATACAATTTATTTTCTGTTTGGGAACCGCCTATGGCATATCTAGCATGGAAAGCGTTCAGAACTCTAAGTCGTTTTCATTGGTGGGATGGATACACCTCCCAAAATGTTTTTATCTCAAATTTTTTGCTTTGAGCTCTGGCACCTCTACAAATCCCTACTTCCCTCTGCGAAGGGACTTTCTTTTACTATTATGCAATTTTTATTTTGAAATTTGAGTCTTCATCTCCTCTCATAAAAAGCACCAACTAGGAGGCAATATGATCGTGCTCAAGTATTGGGTGTAGTTAATATTCGAGTGTGTTTCATGAATGGATCAATGTTTGAGCATGATGGGCTAGGGATAACTTATTTTAGCATTGATATTTTGAAAGACATGGTTGCGTGTTGATATGCTTGAGTATCTAATTATTATGTCAAAACTAGACTATTGCTTTGAATCATATAAAAGTCCAAATGTCCATGCTATAAAGAAAAGAATATGATATGACTTGACGAACATCACTCCACATCAAAAATTCTGTTTTTACCACTTACCTACTCGAGGACGAGTAGGAGTTAAGCTTGGGGATGCTGATACGTCTCCAACGTATCTATAACTTTTGATTGTTCCATGTTGTTTTATTATCAATCTTGGATGTTTTATAATCATTTTATATCATTTTTTGGTACTAACCTATTGACATAGTGCCCAGTGCCAGTTCTTGTTTTTTCCATGTTGTTTACATCGCAGGAAATCAATATCAAACGGAGTCAAATGGCGCGAAACTTTACGATGATTTTTTATGGGCCAAAAGGAAGCATATGGGCCCTGGTTGCACCTGGGGGAGTCCCGAGGAGGGGACAACCCACCAGAGCGCGCCAGGAGGCCCTGGCGCGCCCTGGTGGGTTGTGCCCACCTCGGGTACCCCCCGGACCGCCTCTTTGCTCTATAAATACCCCAAAAATCCCAGAACCCTAGGGGAGTCGACAAAATATTCATCCAGCCACCGCAGAGTCCAGAATCACCAGATCCAATCTAGACACCATCACGGAGGGGTTCACCACTTCCATTGATGTTGCGTGAGTAGTTCTTTGTAGACCTTCGGGTCCGTAGTTAGTAGCTAGATGGCTGCATCTCTCTCTCTCTTGATTCTCAATACAATGGTCTCTTGGAGATCCAAATGATGTAACTCTTTTGCGGTGTGTTTGTTGGGATCGATGAACTTCGAGTTTATGATCAGATCTATATTTTTATACCCACGAAAGTATTTGAGTGTCTTTGATCTCTTGTATGCATGATCTCTTATAGCCTCGTATTTCTTCTCCGATAGTTGGGTTTTGTCTGGCCAACTCGATCTATTTATCTTGCAATGGGAAGAGGTGCCCGGTAGTGGGTTCGATCTTACGGTGCTTGATCCCAGTGACAAAAAGGGAACTGACACGTATGTATCGTTGCTACTAATGATGAAAAGACGAGATCTATATCTACCACCATATAGATAAACGGATCTTGTCTACATCATGCCATCGTTCTTCTTGCATTACTCTGTTTTTCCATGAACTTAATACACTAGATGCATGCTGGATAGCGGTCGATGTGTGGAGTAATAGTAGTAGATGCAGGCAGGAGTCGGTCTACTAATCTTGGACGTGATGCCTATGTAATGATCATTGTCTGGATATCGTCATAATTATTTGAAGTTCTATCAATTGCCCAACGGTAATTTGTTTACCCACTGTTTGCTATTTTTCTTGAGAGAAGCCACTAGTGAAACCTACGGCCCCGGGGTCTTATTTCTCATATATTTGCCTTTGCGATCTACTTTTTCCTTACTTTTACTTTCAGATCTATTAAACCAAAAATACAAAAATACTTTGCTGCACTTTATTTTATTTGCAATCTATTTATCCAATCTATTACAACCTTTTTACCATCACACACCAATTTCTGGCGCTGTTACCCGAAAGGGATTGACAACCCCTTTAACACCTCGGGTTGCGAGGTGTTGTTATTTGTGTGTAGGGGTTGTTTACGTTGTGTTGCTTGGTTCTCTACTGGTTCAATAACCTTGGTTTCATAACTGAGGGGAATACCTACCACCGATGTGCTGCATCATCCCTCCCTCTCCGGGGAAATACCAACGTAGTTCCACCTGCCATCAGCGGTGGCTCGGGTACAGTTGGTAAGCCAGGTCCCAACCAAGAGGAAAATCTAGATATGGAAATTGATGGTAATGCTAAGAGTGGGGCTCTGATCCCCACTGCACGGAAACGCCTCATAGCTGAGGATGGGACGGTGGCAGCAATGCTGGTGACTGTATCACAGACACCACTAGCAGGTTTCGTGAATGACAAAGTTCATCTTTTGGAGAATATCAATACGGAACAAGTAGACAAATCCTTGCTTAACACACCGCAGAAAATTCATGACCAGAAGAGGCTCCGGTCGGTTAGCAGTACATCGGTTCAAGATACACCTAGTTCATCGGCGACGCTCCTAGAGGGTGATCGCCAGACGCAATGAAGACCGTGTGCTGGAACTGTCGCGGTATGGCCACGATCGCGGCAGAAAGGGCGCTTTTGGATGTCCAGAAGCAATGGGGGCCGGATGTGTTTTTCTGTCTGAAACACATTTGAACAAAGCTAGGGTAGAAAAGCTTATGAGGAAGTTGAAAATGGATCACTTTGAAGTGGTGGAGAGCGCAGGGGCCAGTGGTGACCTCTTACCATTCTGGCGCAATCCTTTTGTGCTAGAAGTGATGGGTAAAAATAAGAACTTCATTGATGTTAAAGTGGGTGGCGTGTTAGAAGAGTACTGGAGGCTCACTGGTTTTTACGGTGAGCCAAGATGGGATGATAAACACTTGACGTGGGATTGCCTAAGGAATCTATACCTACAATCCTCCCTACCCTGGGTTGTTGTAGGGGATTTTAACGAGATTTTATACTCCCATGAAAAGGAAGGTGGTGCCCACGACCAGTCCGTATGATGCAAAATTTCTGAGATGCGTTAGTGGACTGTGAGTTGGATGACCTGGGATATGTTGGTGATTAGTTTACTTGGAGGAGACGGCGACTACACGAACATTTAGACCAGGCTGTATGTAATGCGGGCTTTCATGGCATCTTCCCGCATGCAGTAGTCACCAATGCTCCACATATCAAATCAGATCACATACCCCTCGTGTTGGACACTGAGGGACAAGTGGGGAATATGTGACAGCAAGGAAAAAGGCAAGAACGCTTCGAGGCGCGATGGCTCAAGGAGGATGAGGTGGGGGATCGAGTGACTGAAGCTTGGAATCATGTGCTGGGTCTGCCTTCTCTTGCGGAGAGGACAACAACGATACATAATGAGCTTCATGAGTGGGATCGGGCGGTCCTCAAATCACTGCAATGACACCTAAAAAAACTGAAGGAGGAGCTGGAAACCTTGCGATCGGGGCGACTTACTAACGAGTCAGCAGATCGACAAAGAAGCTTACTGATTGAGATAGAAGAAACGATGGAGAAGGAAGAGAATTATTGGGTGCAAAGGGCCAGAGCAAACTGGTTGAAATTCGGCGACCGTAATACAAGTTTTTTAATAACTTTGCTTCAGCAAGGAAAAAACGAAATTTCAGCCGTCGTCTAATGGATGAAAATGGCGTTTGGAAAGAGGATAATGAGGCTATGAAAACCTTGATTGATGGTTACTTTCAGGATCTCTTTACGACGGAGGTACATGAGCCGAATATGGAAGTTCTTGAGAAGGTGAAACTGAAAGTCTCAACTTATATGTATGAAGCTTTACTTGCACCATACACGGAGGAAGAAGTGAAAAGGGCCATGTTTAGTATAGGGGATTTAAAAGCCCCAGGCCCAGATGGTTTACATGATGTTTTTTTATAAAAAGTTTTGGCATCTTTTGGGAGATGATCTAGTGACATAGGTCTTGAAGGCTGTTAATACTGGAGTCATACCTGAAGGTTGGAACACCACCACCATCGTTCTAATCCCCAAGGTAAATACACCAGAAAAAGTGACACAATTTAGACAGATTAGTCTTTGTAATGTGGTGTACAAAGTCATTGCAAAGATGTTGGAAGCCAGGCTTAAAGTATTCCTCCCTGAGATTACCAGTGACACACAGAGCGCTTTTGTCCCCGGACGCATTATGATACGTCTCCAATGTATCTATAATTTTTGATTGTTCCATGCTATTATATTATCAACCTTGGATGTTTTATATGCATTTATATTCTATTTTATATGATTTTTGGGACTAACCTATTAACCTGGAGCCCAGTGCCAGTTTTTGTTTTTTTCCTTGTTTTTGAGTATCGCAGAAAAGGAAAACCAAACGGAGTCCAATTGACCTGAAATTTCACGGAGATCATTTTTGGACCAGAAGAAGCCCACGGAGTACCGGAGATGGGCCAGAAGAGTCCCGAGGCCACCACGAGGGTGGGGGGGCGTGCCCTACCCCCTGGGCGCGCCCCCTACCTCGTGGATGATACGTCTCCGTCGTATCTACTTTTCCAAACACTTTTGCCCTTGTTTTGGACTCTTACTTGCATGATTTGAATGGAACTAACCCGGACTGACGCTGTTTTCAGCAGAATTGCCATGGTGTTATTTTTGTGCAGAAATAGAAGTTCTCGGAATGACCTGAAAATCAACGAAGATTATTTTTGGAATATATAAAAATACTGGAAGAAGAGTCCACGTCAGGGGGTCCACACCCTATCCACGAGGGAGGGGGCGCGCCTACCCCCTTGCCTCGTGGGCCCCCTGAAGCTCCACCGACCTCAACTCCAACTCCATATATTCACTTCCGGGGAGAGAAAAGTCAGAGAGAAGAATTCATCGCGCTTTATGATATGGAGCCGCCGCCAAGCCCTAAACTCTCTCGGGAGGGCTGATCGGGAGTCCGTTTGGGGCTCCGGAGAGGGGAATCCGTCGCCATCATCATCATCAACCTTCCTCCATCACCAATTTCATGATGCTCACCGCCGTGCGTGAGTAATTCCATCATAGGCTTGCTGGACGGTGATGGGTTGCATGAGATTTATCATGTAATAGAGTTAGTTTTGTTAGGGTTTAATCCCTAGAATCCATTATGTTCCGAAATTGATGTTGCTATGACTTTGCTATGCTTAATGCTTGTCACTAGGGCCAGATGACCCACAAGTACAGGGGATCTATCATAGTCCTTTCGATAAGTAAGAGTGTCAAACCCAACGAGGAGCAGAAGGAAATGATAAGCGGTTTCCAGCAAGGTATTCTCTGCAAGTACTGAAATAAGTGGTAACAAATAGTTTTGTGATAAGATAATTTGTAATGAGCAACAAGTAACAAAAGTAAATAAAGCGCAGCAAGGTGGCGCAATCCTTTTTGTAGCAAAGGACAAGCCTGGACAAACTCTTATATGATGTAAAGCGCTCCCGAGGACACATGGGAATATCATCAAGCTAGGTTTCATCACGTTCATATGATTCGCGTTCGGTACTTTGATAATTTGGTATGTGGGTGGACCGGTGCTTGGGTACTATCCTTACTTGGACAAGCATCCCACTTATGATTAACCTCTATTGCAAGCATCTGCAACTACAACAAAAGTATTAAGGTAAACCTAACCATAGCATGAAACATATGGATCCAAATCATCCCCTTACGAAGCAACGCATAAACTAGGATTTAAGCTTCTGTCACTCTAGCAACCCATCATCTACTTATTACTTCCCAATGCCTTCCTCTAGGGCCAAATAATGGTGAAGTGTCATGTAGTCGATGTTCACATAACACCACTAGAGGAGAGACAACATACATCTCATCAAAATATCGAACGAATACCAAATTCACATGACTACTAATAGCAAGACTTCTCCCATGTCCTCAAGAACAAAAGTAATTACTCACAAAGCATAAACATCTTCATAATTAGAGGGGTATTAATATGCATATAGGATCTGAACATATGATCTTCCACCAATTGAACCAACTAGCATTAACTACAAGGAGTAATTAACACTACTAGCAACCTACTAGCACCAATCCCGGACTTGGAGACAAGAATTGGATACAAGAGATGAACTAGGGTTTTGAGATGAGATGGTGCTGATGAAGATGTTGATGGAGATTGCCCTCTCCCGATGAGAGGAGAGTTGGTGATGACAATGACGATGATTTCCCCCTCCGGGAGGGAAGTTTCCCCGGCAGAACAGCTCCATCAGAGCCCTAGATTGGTTCCGCCAAGGTTCCGCCTCGTGGCGGCGGAGTTTCTTCCGAGAAGATGGCTTATGATTTTTTTCCCATCGAAAGACTCCATATAGCAGAAGATGGCCACCGGAGGGCCACAAGGGGGGCCCACGAGGTTGGGGGGCGCGCCTAGGGGGTAGGGCGCGCCCCCACCCTCATGGGCAGGGTGTGGCCCCCCTGGTGAAGTTCTTGCTCTCAGTATTTTTTATATATTTGGAAAACATCTTCCATGAAGTTTCAGGACTTTTAGAGCTGTGCAGAATAGGTCTCTAATATTTGCTCCTTTTCCAGCCCAGAATCCCAGCTGCCGGCATTCTCCCTCTTTATGTAAACCTTGTAAAATAAGAGAGAATAGGCATAAGTATTGTGACATAATGTGTAATAACATACCATAATGCAATAAATATTGATATAAAAGCATGATGCAAAATGGACGTATCAACACCCCCAAGCTTAGACCTCGCTTGTCCTCAAGCGAAAAGCCGAAATCGAAAAATGTGTCCTCATGTTTAGAGATAGAGGTGCCGATAAAAATAAAATACGGACATGAGGCCATCATGATCATTCTTAGAACAACAACTCATATAATTCTTTGTCATATAATCTCTAATGCTAGAGTAATAATTCAATCACAATATCAAGTATGAATCGTAAACTTCATTGAAAACTAACAAACTACAATCTCAGTCATTGAAGCAATTGCAATTTATCATAACATAGGAAAGAGTCAATGTATAAGAGCTTTTCAGCAAGTCCACATACTCAACTATCATATAATCTTTCACAATTGATGACACTCACGCAATACTTATGGGTATGGAGTTTTAATCGGACACAGAGAAAGATAGGGGCTTATAGTTTTGCCTCCCAATGTTTTACCTCAAGGGTAATGTCAACAGTAATAGTTCATGAAAACTCACATCCAATTAGCCATATATACTAGGATCTTTCCAACATATTGTGCTTGCCAAAGGATAAAATGTAAAAAGGAAGGATGAAGATCACCATGACTCTTATGCAATGTAGGAGATAAAAGTAAAAGATAGGCCCTTCGCAGAGGGAAGCAGAGGTTGTCATGCGCTTTTATGGTTGGTTGCACAAAATCTTAATGCGAAAGAACGTCACTTTATATTGCCACTTGTGATATGGACCTTTATTATGTAGTCTGTCGCTTTTATTACTTCCATATCACACGATCGTATAAAGCTTATTTTCTCCACACCAATCAATTATACATATTTAGAGAGCAATTTTTATTGCTTGCACCGATGACAACTTACTTGATGGATCTTACTCAATCCATAGGTAGATATGGTGGACTATTATGGCAAGACTGGTTTAAGGGTATTTGGAAGCACAAGTAGTATCTCTACTTGGTGCAATGAATTTGGCTAGCATGAGGGGGAAAGGCAAGCTCATCATGTTGGAAGATCCAAGACAATATAATTTATCTCAGATGTAAGAAAACATAACCCATTACGTTGTCTTCCTTGACCAATGTCAACTCTTTAGCATGTCATATTTTAATGAGTGCTCACAATCGTAAAAGATGTCCAAGATAGTATATTTATATGTGAAGACCTCTCTTTCTTTATTACTTCCTATTAATTGCAACGATGACCAAAGCTGTGTTTGTCAACCCTCAACAACTTTTATTCATCATACTCTTTCTATGTGAGCTCATTACTCTCCATAAGACTCACATGATCTCTTTGTTTCTTTTTATTTATTTCTCTTTTCTTTTATTCACTCAGGATCATGGAAAAATAATCAAGCCCTTGACTCAACACTAATCTTTATTATATAGCTCACGGACTCGATTACATAGAAGGATAATAAAGCAAAACTCACAACTAGATCACACTAAGAACTTTTATTCTACTAGATCAAGATATTACCAAAAGGATCAAACTAAGAAAAACGGTAAAGATAAAAGTGATGGTGATACGATACCGGGGCACTCCCCCAAGCTTGGCAGTTGCCAAGTGGAGTGCCCATACCCATGTGATTATGTCTCCTTTGTTGGTGAAGAAGGTGGGGATGTTGATGATGGATAGTCGCACATTGAGCATAGGAGGTCTTCTAACTTGCGGATAATGCCCTTGAGTGCGATGATATGCTCCTTCAACAAAATATTTTCACGTGTGAGATACTTATTTTGTATACGAGCTAACTCAATCATCTTGAAAGCTTCGATTTTTGTTGGGGTAAGAAGATTGTGATCTAGTTGAAGGGTGTCTTCTGTTGCCGAAACTTGGTCCTCCATGGCCTTCTTGATCCCTTCATCCTTGTTGATCTCCATGGGTTCTTCTCTCTTCAGCTCTATCTTCATTAGCCAAGCATCGTTGCCCTCATGGTTGGAGGAGGAGGGAGATGACATAGTGCCTGGCCTTGACAACCCTAACAGAAAACAACTCGAAACAAAGACAGGAGATTTTTGCGTGATACGGGAGTCAAAACCCTCGGAAGGTTATATAATGAATTTTTACTGACCAAAATACGTGTTGTGTACGAAAACAGAGTCCGGAGAGCACACAAGGTGCCCACGAGGTAGGGGACGCGCCCTCCACCCTCGTGTCCTTCCCGGACTACTGCTTATTTTTCTATTTTTCTAAATATTCCAAAACGGAGAAATATTGCCTTAAAAACTGTTTTGGAGTCGGTTTACTTACCGCACCACATACCTATTCCTTTTCGGAGTCTGAAACGTTCCGGAAAGTGTCCCTTATGTATACCTCCGGGGTTACGGTTTCAATAACATTGGTTTCAACATTTATGGGATTACCTGACATATAGTGTTTGATTCTTTGACTGTTCACCACCTTCGAATTTGTGCCTTCGAAGTTGTTGATTTTTATGGCACCGGAACGGTAGACCTCCTCCATAACGTAGGGACCTTCCTATTTAGAGCGAAGTTTTTCTGCAAAAAATCTTAAACGAGAGTTGTATAGCAATACATAATCACCTACATTAAACTCACGCTTTTGTATTCTTTTGTCATGCCATCTTTTAACTTTTTCTTTAAACAACTTGGCATTTTCGTAAGCTTGGGTTCTCCATTCATCAAGTGAGCTAATATCAAATAACCTTTTCTCACCGTCAAGTTTAAAATCATAATTAAGTTATTTAATAGCCCAATAAGCCTTGTGTCTATTTCGAGAGGTAAGTGACATGCTTTTCCATAGACCATTTTATACGGAGACATACCCATAGGATTTTTATATGCAGTTCTATAGGCCCATAATGCATCATCAAGTCTCTTGGACCAATTCTTTCTAGACCTATTAATAGTCTTTTGCAAAATTAATTTGAGTTCTCTATTACTCAATTCTACTTGCCCACTAGACTGAGGGTGATAAGTGATACGTCTCCAACGTATCTATAATTTTTGATTGCTCCATGCTAGATTATCTACTGTTTTGGACATTGTTGGGCTTTATTATCCACTTTTATATTATTTTTGGGACTAACCTATTAATCGGAGGCCCAACCCAGAATTGTTGTTTTTTGCCTGTTTTAGGGTTTTGAAGAAAAGGAATATCAAACGGAGTCCAAACGGAATGAAACCTTCAGGAACATGATTTTCTCAACGAACAAGACCCGGGAGACTTAGACCCTACGTAAAGAAAAGAAAGAGGAGGCCACGAGGTAGGGGGTGCGCCCACCCCCACCAGGCACGCCCTCCACCCTCGTGGGCCCCGTGTTGCTCCACCGACGTACTCCTTCCTCCTATATATATCCACGTACCCCCAAACAATCAAAACAGGAGCCAAAACCCTAATTCCATCGCCGCAACTTTCTGTATCCACGAGATCCCATCTTGGGTCCTGTTCCGGAGCTCCGCCGAAGGGGCATCGATCACGGAGGGCTTCTACATCAACACCATAGCCTCTTCGATGAAGTGTGAGTAGTTCACCTCAGACCTACGGGTCCATAGTTAGTAGCTAGATGGCTTCTTCTCTCTTTTTGGATCTCAATACAATGTTCTCCCTCTCTATTATGGAGATCTATTCGATGTAATCTTATTTTTGCGGTGTGTTTGTTGAGACCGATGAATTGTGGGTTTATGATCAAGTCTATCTATGAATAATATTTGAATCTTCTCTGAATTCTTTTATGTATGGTTGGTTATCTTTGTAAGTCTCTTTGAATTATCAGTTTGGTTTGGCCTACTAGATTGATCTTTCTTGCAATGGGAGAAGTGCTTAGCTTTGGGTTCAATCTTGCGGTGTCCTTTCCCGGTGACAGTAAGGGCAGCAAGGCACGTATTGTATTGTTGCCATCGAGGATAACAAGATGGGGTTTTCTTCATATTGCATGAGTCTATCCCTCTACATCATGTCATCTTGCTTAAGGCGTTACTCTATTTTTTACTTAATACTCTAGATGCATGTTGGATAGCGGTCGATGATTGGAGTAATAGTAGTAGATGCAGGCAGGAGTCGATCTACTTGTCTCGGACGTGATGCCTATATACATGATCATACCTAGATATTCTCATAACTATGCTCAATTCTGTCAATTGCTCAACAATAATTCGTTCACCCACCGTAGAATACTTATGCTCTTGAGAGAAGCCACTAGTGAAACCTATGGCCCCCGGGTCTATCTTTATCATATTGATCTCCTACTATTTAGTTATTTCCTTTGCTATTTACTTTGCCTTTATTTTACTTTGCATCTTTTATCATAAAAATACCAAAAATATTATCTTATCATATCTATCAGATCTCACTCTCATAAGTGGCCCTATAGGGATTGACAACCCCTATTTGTGTTGGTTGCGAGGATTTATTTGTTTTGTGCAGGTGCGAGGGACTCGCGCGTAGCCTCCTACTGGATTGATACCTTGGTTCTCAAAAATTGAGGAAATACTTACGCTACTTTGCTGCATCATCCCTTCCTTTTCGGGGAAAACCAACGCAGTGCTCAAGAGGTAGCAAGAAGGATTTCTGGCGCTGTTGCTGGGGAGATCTACGCAAAAGTCAACATACCAAGTACCCATCACACACCCTTATCTCCTGCTTTACATTATTTGCCATTTGTCTCTCGTTTTCCTCTCCCCCACTTCACCCTTGCCGTTTTATTCGCCCTCTCTCTATCCTCCCTCTCTATTTGCCTCTTTTTGTTCACTTGCTTTTTGTTTGCTTGTGTGTTAGTCTGTTTGCTTGTCGTTATGGCTAGTCCCTTATCTTCTCCATTGTCTCCTGAGAATGAAATTCTAAATTTTAACCAAAGGGAGGGTGAAAATCTAAAAGATGCTTGGTATAGAATTTGAATGCTCAAAATAGATCTACTAGGAAGCAATCTACTACCATTCTCCTTCGCAATTTTTATGTAGGCATTACTCCTTGGCACCGTTATGTTCTTGATACTATTACCGGAGGGAACTTTTTGGGTAGCCATACTTTTGATTCTTATAATGTTATGTTAGATTTTTTTGGCTCACCCCCTCTCTTGGTTAATGGAACTATATTAACTTTGGATCATGTAATGCAAAGGCATGAGATTATTGAAAATAAGGTTGCTACCATAGAGTTAATTGAAAATTTGGATAAAAAGATCCACAACCGAATCTCTCAATATGGATCTAAAGTAGGAGTTACTTTGAAAGATATTAAAGAAAAGGAACCCATAGTTAATGAGAAAATAAATCACGATTCCGTTAGGATCGATAAACTTGAGAATATTATTACCAACTTGGGAACCGCTTTTTCTTCCGTAAAGAATACTCCAAGTCCTTCCACTAAAGTTGCCAAGCTTATGTACGTTCCTAAAAATAAGGGTGAATCATCTAGTAAGGAAAATGCGGATCTCAAATCTATAAGTGTTCATCCCAATCTTTTTGCTATCATTAAGGAACCATTTGTTACAAATGAATTTTTCGATCTTGTGCCTAAAAGTTTGATAATAAATAAAAATAAAGAAATTCCTAAAGATGGTAAATGCCTCATTGAAGAATTTCCTACCAAAGATGGCAATACCTAGATCTATTCTTGCTTGTTATGCCTAGCTAGGGGCGTTAAACGATAGCGCTTGTTGGGAGGCAACCCAATTTTATTTTTATTCCTTGCTTTTTTCTCCTGTTTAGTAATAAATAATTGATCTAGCCTCTGTTTTGGTTATGTTTTTGTGTTTAATTAGTGTTTGTTCCAAGTAGAACCGCTGGGAAGACTTGGGGAAAGTCTTGTTGAACTTGCTGTAAAAAACAGAAACTTTAGCGCTCACGAGAACTGCTGTAATTTTTATTTGGAGAGTGATATTTAGTTAATTCTTTTTTCAGATGATTAATAAATAAATTACTCACGTCAAGCAATTTATTTTAGAATTTTTGGGGTTCCATATCTTGCGCTAGCTACAGATTACTACAGACTGTTCTGTTTTTGACAGATTCTGTTTTTCGTGTGTTGTTTGCTTATTTTGATGAATCTATGGCTAGTAAAATAGTTTATAAACCATAGATAAATTGGAATAAAGTATGTATAATACCAATATAAATAAATAATGAGTTCATTACAGTACCTTGAAGTGATCTTTTATTTTCTTTCGCTAACGGAGCTCACGAGATTTTCTACTTTAAGTTTTGTGTTGTGAAGTTTTCAAGTTTTGGGTAAAGATTTGATGGATTATGGAACAAGGAGTGGCAAGAGCCTAAGCTTGGGGATTCCCATGGAACCCCCAAGATAATCTAAGGACACCTAAAAGCCAAAGCTTGGGGATGCCCCGGAAGGCATCCCCTCTTTCGTCTACTTCTATCGGTAACTTTACTTGGAGCTATATTTTTATTCGCCACATGATATGTGTTTTGCTTAGAGCGTCTTGTATGATTTGAGTCTTTGCTTGTTAGTTTACCACAACCATACTTGCTGTGCACACCTTTTGAGAGAGCCATACATGATTTGGAATTTGTTAGAATACTCTATGTGCTTCGCTTATATCTTTTGATTTATATAGTTTTGCTCTAGTACTTCACTTATATCTTTTAGAGCACAGTGGTAGATTTGTTTTATAGAAACTATTGATCTCTCATGCTTCACTTAGATTATTTTGAGAGTCTTAATAGCATGGTAATTTTCTTAAAATCCTAATATGCTAGGTATTCAAAGTTAGTAAAATTTTCTTAAGAGTGTTTTGAATATTAAGAGAAGTTTGATGCTTGATGATTGTTTTGAGATATGGAGGTAATAATATCAAAGTCGTGCTAGTTGAGTAGTTGTGAAATTGAGAAATACTTGTGTTGAAGTTTGCAAGTCGCGTAGCATGCACGTATGGTAAACGTTATGCAACAAATTTGAAACATGAGGTGTTATTTGATTGTCTTCCTTAGGAGTGGCGGTCGGGGACGAGCGATGGTCTTTTCCTACCAATCTACCCCCCTAGGAGCATGCGCGTAGTACCGAGGTTTTTGATGACTTGTAGATTTTTGCAATAAGTATGTGAGTTCTTTATGACTAATGTTGAGTCCATGGATTATACGCACTCTCACCCTTCCATCCTTGCTAGCCTCTTCGGTATCGTGCATTGCCCTTTCTCACATTGAGAGTTGGCGCAAACTTCGCCGGTGCATCCAAACCCCGTGATATGATACGCTCTTTCACACATAAACCTCCTTATATCTTCCTCAAAACAGCCACCATACCTACCTATTATGGCATTTCCATAGCCATTCTGAGATATATTGCCATGCAACTTTCCATCATTCCGTTCACCATGACACATTCATCATTGTCATATTGCTGAGCATGATCATGTAGTTGACATAGTATTTGTGGCAAAGCCACCGTTCATAATTCTTTCATACATGTCACTCTTGGTCCATTGCATATCCCGGTACACCACCAAAGGCATTCATATAGAGTCATCTTTTGTTCTAGTATCGAGTTGTAATCATTGAGTTGTAAATAAATAGAAGTGTGATGATCATCATTTTCTAGAGCATTGTCCCAAGTGAGGAATAAATAAAAAAGAAAAGGCCCAAAAAAAGATAAAGGCCATAAAAAAGAGAAGGCCCCCAAAAAAATGAGAGAAAAAGAGAGAAGGGACAATGTTACTATCTTTTGCCACACTCGTGCTTCAAAGTAGCACCATAATCTTCATGTTAGAGAGTCTCTTGTTTTGTCACTTTCATATACTAGTGGGAATTTTTTCATTATAGAACTTGGCTTGTATATTCCAACAATGGGCCTCCTCAAGTGCCCTAGGTCTTCGTGAGCAAGCAAGTTGGATGCACACCCACTTAGTTTCTTTTGTTGAGCTTTCATACATTTATAGCTCTAGTGCATCCGTTGCATGGCAATCCCTACTCCTTGCATTAACATCAATCGGTGGGCATCTCCATAGCCCATTGATTAGCCTCGTTGATGTGAGACTTTCTCCTCTTTTGTCTTCTCCACATAACCCCCTCATATATTCTATTCCACCCATAGTGCTATGTCCATGGCTCGCGCTTATATATTACGTGAAAGTTTATAGGTTTGAGATTACTAAAGTATGAAACAATTGCTTGGCTTGTCATCGGGGTTGTGCATGATGAGAGCATTCTTGTGTGACGAAAATGAAACATGACTAAACCATATGATTTTGTAGGGATGAACTTTCTTTGGCCATGTTATTTTGAGAAGACATAATTGCTTAGTTAGTATGCTTGAAGTATTATTATTTTTATGTCAATATGAACTTTTGTCTTGAATCTTTCGGATCTGAATATTCATACCACAATTAAGAAGAATTACATTAAAATTATGCCAAGTAGCACTCCGCATCAAAAATTCTGTTTTTATCATTTACCTACTCGAGGACGAGCAGGAATTAAGCTTGGGGATGCTTGATACTTCTCCAACGTATCTATAATTTTTGATTGCTCCATGCTATATTATTTACTGTTTTGGACATTATTGGGCTTTATTATCCAATTTTTATATTATTTTTGGGACTAACCTATTAACTGGAGGCCCAACCCAGAATTACTGTTTTTTGCCTGTTTTAGGGTTTCGAAGAAAAGGAATATCAAACGGAGTCCAAACGGAATGAAACCTTCGGGAACGTGATTTTCTCAACGAACAAGACCCGGGAGACTTGGACCCTATGTCAAGAAAAGAAAGAGGAGGCCACGAGGTAGGGGGGCGCGCCCACCCCCACCAGGCGCTCCCTTCACCCTCGTGGGCCCCTGTTGCTCCACCGACGTACTCCTTCCTCCTATATATATCCATGTACCCCCAAACGACCAGAACAGGAGCCAAAACCCTAATTCCACCGCCGTAACTTTCTGTATCCGCGAGATCCCATCTTGGGGCCTGTTTTGGAGCTTCGTCGGAGGGGGCATCGATCACGGAGGGCTTCTACATCAACACCATAGCCTCTCCGATGAAGTGTGAGTAGTTCACCTCAGACCTACACGTACATAGTTAGTAGCTAGATGGCTTCTTCTCTCTTTTCGGATCTCAATACAATATTCTCCCCCTCTCTTGTGGAGATCTATTCTATGTAATCTTCTTTTTGCGGTGTGTTTGTTGAGACCGATGAATTGTGGGTTTATGATCAAGTCTATTTATGAATAATATTTGAATCTTCTCTGAATTATTTTATGTATGATTGGTTATCTTTGCAAGTCTCTTCGAATTATCAGTTTGGTTTGGCCTACTAGATTGATCTTTCTTGCAATGGGAGAAGTGCTTAGCTTTGGGTTCAATCTTGCGGTGTCCTTTCCCGGTGACAGTAAGGGCAGCAAGGCACATATTGTATTGTTGCCATCGAGGATAACAAGATGGGGTTTTCTTCATATTGCATGAGTCTATCCCTCTACATCATGTCATCTTGCTTAAGGCATTACTCTGTTTTTAACTTAATACTCTAGATGCATGCTGGATAGCGGTCGATGAGTGGAGTAATAGTAGTAGATGCAGGCAGGAGTCGGTCTACTTGTCTCGGACGTGATGCCTATATACATGATCATACCTAGTTATTCTCATAACTATGCTCAATTCTGTCAATTGCTCAACAGTAATTTGTTCACCCGCCATAGAATACTTATGCTCTTGAGAGAAGCCACTAGTGAAATCTGTGGCCCCCGGGTCTATCTTTATCATATTGATCTCCTACTATTTAGTTATTTCCTTTGCTATTTACTTTGACTTTATTTTACTTTGCATCTTTTATCATAAAAATACCAAAAATATTATTTTATCATATCTATCAGATCTCACTCTCCTAAGTGGCCCTATAGGGATTGACAACCCCTATTTGCGTTGGTTGCAAGGATTTATTTGTTTTGTGCAGGTGCGAGGGACTCGCGCATAGCCTCCTACTGGATTGATACCTTGGTTCTCAAAAACTGAGGGAAATACTTACGCTACTTTGCTGCATCATCCCTTTCTCTTCGGGGAAAACCAACGCAGTGCTCAAGAGGTAGCAATAAGGAGATGCAATTCTATGATTAACATCATATTTAGCAAGCATTTTATGGAAAGCATCATGAATAAAATTTGAACCACCATTAGTCATTAAATATCTAGGGACTCCAAAACTTGGAAAAATAACTTCTTTAAGCATTTTAATAGAAGTGTTATGATCAACACTACTAGTTGGGATAGCTTCTACCCACTTAGTAACGTAATCAACATCAACTAAAATATGTGTATAACCATTAGAGGAAGGGAAAGGTCCCATATAGTCAAAGCCCCAAACATCAAATGGTTCAATAACAAGTGAATAATTCATAGGCATTTCTTGACGTCTACTAATATTACCAATTGTTTGACATTCATCACAAGATAAGACAAACTTACGGGCATCCTTGAAGAGAGTAGGCCAATAAAAACCAGATTGCAGTACCTTATGTGTAGTTCTATCTCCAGCATGGTGACCTCCATAAGCTTCGGAGTGACACTTGCGTAGGATCTGTTCCTGTTCATGCTCAGGTACACAACGTCTAATAACACCATCTACTCCTTCTTTATAAAGATGTGGGTCATCCCAAAAGTAATGCCTCAAATCATAGAACAACTTTTTCTTTTGCTGGTATGTGAAACTAGGTGGTATAAACTTAGCAACAATGTAATTAGCATAATCAACATACCATGGAGCAGTATGAGAAGCATTTATGACATTTGATTGCTCATCAAGAAAGCTATCATCAATAGGTAGAGGGTTATCATGCACATTTTCTAACCTAGACAAGTTGTCTGCAACGGGGTTCTCAGCTCCTTTTCTATCAACAATATGCAAATAAAATTCTTGTAGCAAGAGAACCCATCTAATAAGTCTAGGTTTAGCATCTTTCTTTTCCATAAGATGTTTAATAGCAGCATGATCAGTGTGAATAGTTACTTTAGAATCAACAATATAAGGTCTAAACTTATCACAAGCAAATACAATTGCTAAGAATTCTTTTTCAGTAGTAGCATAATTTCTTTGAGCATTATCTAGAGTTTTACTAGCATATTGAATAACATTTAGTTTCTTATCAAGTCTTTGTCCTAGAACAACACCTACAGCATAATCACTAGCATCACACATAATTTCAAAGGGTAAATTCCAATCAGGTGGCTGAACAATAGGTGCAGAAATCAATGCTTTCTTAAGTATTTCAAATGCTTCTACACAATCATCATCAAAGACAAATGGTATATCTTTTTGTAATAAATTAGTCAGAGGCCGAGAAATTTTTGAGAAGTCCTTAATGAACCTCCTATAAAAACCGGCATGACCAAGGAAACTTCTTATACCTTTGATGTTATTGGGACATGGCATCTTTTCAATAGCATCAACATTGGCTTTATCAACTTCGATACCCCTTCAGAAACTTTATGCCCCAAGACAATACCTTCATTAACCATAAAGTGGCACTTTTCCCAATTCAAGACAAGATTAGTTTCTTCACATCTCTGCAAAACTCGATCAAGATTGCTCAAGCAATCATCAAAATAAGATCCATAGACAGAAAAGTCGTCCATGAAAACTTCACAAATCTTTTCAAAAAAGTTAGATAATATAGCCATCATGCATCTTTGAAAGGTAGCAGGTGCATTACATAAACCAAAAGGCATATGTCTATAAGCAAAAGTACCAAAAGGGCAAGTAAAAGTAGTCTTTGATTGATCTTTGGCTGACATAGGTATTTGAGAGAAACCAGAATAACCATCTAGAAAGCAAAAATGTGTATGTTTGGACAATCTTTCTAGCATTTGATCGATAAAAGGTAAGGGGTAATGATCCTTTTTAGTAGCCTTATTTAATTTGCGGAAATCAATTACCATCCTATAACCTGTAATAATTCTTTGAGGGATCAATTCATCTTTATCATTAGGGACAACAGTAATACCTGATGAAGCTATGTACTTAGGGTAGGGTCATGGATCTGTCCAACATACCCTCCCCAAGGACATCTCTACAAAGAATCAGAAGCAGTCAAAGAGAAACCATCATCCACTCGACCGTGAAGATGTGCTCACTCGACCACCTTGAAGACACTCGACCATCAGAAGATGAGAAACTCTCCACTCTGCAATGGTCAGGACTTAAACCATAGCTTTATGAGCATTTACAACACTTTACTGCAGACATTACCAGTAACGCCCCTCCTTTATGAGCATTGAACCTTGTGTAACGGAGGGGAGCTGGGGTCCTGGCGTACTCTATATAAGCCACCACCCTCCTCTGGGACAATGGTTGGCACTTTCTGTAATTCACACGCATATATTCAGTCGACCGCCTCCGGGCTCCGAGACGTAGGGCTGTTACTTCCTTCGAGAAGGGCCTGAACTCGTAAAACCCGTGTGCACAACTCCTCCATAGCTAGGATCGTGCCTCTACATTCCTACCCCTATTCTATTGTCAGTCTTAGAACCACGACAGTTGGCGCCCACTGTGGGGCAGGTGTCTTAGCGACTAGTTGGAGAAGTTGCAATTTTTCTGATCCCCTTCATCATGGTTCCAGGCAGAGGTTTGGCTGAGGGCCGCGAGATCCGTCTCGGCGCGCTCGTGTTTGTCGCCGACGACTCCGCTTGGCTTCAGGAGGCACCACTCGACGCCGACGCGCTCCTCGCCCGCGGGGCGACGCACTTTCGCGCGTGCGTCCGCCACGTCCTCCTGCGGCAACCGTCGACCCAATATCAGTCGACTCCAGCAGCTTTCCCCCTCCCTGCGGCCCGCCGGAGCAAGCGCTCCGGTCGGTCGAGGCTTCAGTGGTGGGTGAAGCATGCGGTGGCCCGCCAGTCGGCCACACCTCAAGCCGCGGTGATCGAGCCCGACGAAACTCTCTACGGCCTGTTCGATCTGTCGACTGGCTCTATAGAGACCGCATCCGAGTGCGACAGCAGCAACCCGGTGGCGGAAGTCTTGATGGTCAATGGACCACGCAACCCTCCTGGCTTCAACCGTGAAGACAGAGGCGACGGGAACGGCGATCCGTCACACGTTTATGAGGAGTACCGCCCCGAACCCCTCTCCTCGCAGCAGAGGGAGGAACTTCGCCGCCGGAACATGGATGCATTGCATACTCCTATAGTTGGAGAAACCCCTGAGGCCCAGGCCTTGGAGCAGGCGCGCTTGGCCAACCTGGCTGAGTGCACTCGACTGGAGAACCTCCAACGCGCACTCGACGATCGGGCTCGACAACGAGCTCCTGAGTCCAGTCGACGCCATATTTTTCCACCTTCGACTCAGGTATACTGAACACCGATCCAGAATCTAGTAGCTGTTGCCCGGATAGCAGAGTCAATCCAACCTTCCCAATCAGAAGCTGGCTGAGGTCTGGTGCAGATCAGAGCCTTGCTCCGGGCAGCGGGAGAGCAGAATATGGTCGTATCTCAGTCGCGGAATAGGATCCATAGCAGATCCATGGTCGTAGACATAGTTCAGTCGGCCCATAGCCCAAGATCGCCCCCGAAGCGTGAGGGACGTGGAGATCGGCGTGATCAGTATAGAAACCGAGAGCAGTATGATCACCGTGCCGATCGCGACGATCGCCGTCGAGTGCCCACGCCTCCTCCAAGGAGTGGGTCATACGTGCCTCGGCCACATGAAGACAGACGCCCTCACAGTGTCGGACGAGGTATTCCAGTCGACCCAAGGGAGCCAGGCTTTGATGCGAGATCTATTCTCGTGCAGGGATTGGTCGACAGAAACAGAGCTCACCGAGAGGGCCATGACAGAGATCTGCAAACCAGCAACAGGGTGCATGTCTCTGGTCCAGAGTGCTTCAGCAAAGATATCAGGGCTGCGGTGATCCCCCCAATTTCAGGTTGGCGTCTGGAGTCAGTAAGTTCACCGGAGAGTCCAAGCCTGACACTTGGCTTGAAGTTTACCGAGTGGCTGTCTAGATTGGTGGTGGCAACGATGAAGTGTCCATGAAACACCTTCCTCTGATGTTGGAGGGTTCAGCTAGAGCATGGCTGAATCATTTAGCCCCTGGCAGCATCTATACTTGGGAAGATCTCGCCCGAGTGTTTGTCAGAACATTCGAGGGCACTTGCAAACGGTCGGCGGGTTTGACAGAATTACAGTGTTGTGTTCAGAAACCGAATGAAACTTTGAGGGATTATATCCAGAGATGGATCACCCTACACCACACGGTAGAAGATATGTCGGATCATCAGGCAATTTGTGCCTTTAAGGAAGGCGCCAGGTATCGGGAGTTGAATATGAAATTCAACCGGACAGGAAATATGACTCTGGCTCGGATGATGGAAATTGTCACCAAGTATGCTAATGGTGAAGAAGAAGAGCGACTCCGGAGTGGCAAGCACAAAGCAGTCGTTCACGAAGCCGGAGGAGGAAACTCCGGTCGGAAACAGAAGCGCAAGGCCGAGCCAGCTGCTCCGGGTGAAGCCTTGGCTGTGGTTCAAGGAAAGTTCAAGGGGAAGCCCAAAGGGCCGTGGAACCCCAAGAAAGTAAAAGATCAAGATGGAAATGACGTGTTGGATCTGCTGTGCCATATCCACACCAAAAAAGATGAAGAAGGTAATTTCATTTACCCAAAGCACACCACTCGACAGTGTCGGCTCCTAATCCAGCAGTTCCGAGAGAGAAAACCCAAGGAAAAGGAGAAGGAAGCAGACAAGGCTGAGGATGAGGGAGAGGATGATGATGGTTGTCCCCACATGAATTCCACTCTGATGATTTTTGCTGACGTTGAGAGCAAAAGTCGATTGAAAGTCATCAACAGGGAAGTGAACATGGTCGCTCCGGTGACACCCAGTTACTTGAAGTGGTCGCAGACTACCATTACGTTCGACCAGTCTGACCATCTAGCACACATCGCCACCCCTGGGAGGCAAGCTCTGTTGGTCGACCCGGTGGTCGAAGGCACTCGACTGACAAAGGTCCTGATGGACGGTGGCAGTGGCCTGAACATAATGTATGCAGAGACATTGAAGGGAATGGGCATTCTGATGTCCAGACTCAGTGAAAGCCATATGCGTTTCCATGGGGTCATTCCAGGCAAGAAGGCTGCATCCCTCGGTCAGATTGCACTCGACGTAGTTTTTGGTGATTCCAAAAATTACCGCAAAGAAAAGTTGACATTTGAAGTAGTGGATTTCCAGAGTGCTTATCATGCAATTCTAGGCAGGCCAGCTTATGCACGATTTATGGCTCGACCGTGTTACGTGTACCTCAAACTGAAGATGCCTGGTCCCAAAGGAGTGATCACTATCTCTGGTAATCGGAAGAAGGCAGAAGAGTGCTTCCAAAAGGGCTCAAAGATCGTCGATGCTCAGATGGTTGTGGTAGAATTGCAAGAATACCAGAAAAATGCAGATCCGAGTGACTTGTTGCGGGCCAAGAAGCCAGCCACAGATTCAGCATTCCAGTCGTCCGGTGAAATGAAGTCGATTCACATTCACCCGACAGATCCCAGTGCAGCTCCGACTCACATTTCAACCACACTTGACTCCAAATAGGAAGAAGCGCTCATCCAGTTCCTCCATGAGAACTAGGACATCTTTGCATGGAAGCCTTCTGACATGCCGGGTGTTCCCAGGGGACTGGCTGAGCATCGTTTGCGAGTCGACCCAAAGGTGAAACCAGTCAAAGAGCATCTTCGACGGTCCGCCGTACAGAAAAGAAAAGCAATCGGTGAAGAGGTGGCTCGGCTTTTGGCAGCTGAGTTTATCCGAGAGATTTACCACTTGAAGTGGTTAGCCAATGTTGTCATGGTCCCAAAGAAGGACGACTCACTTCGCATGTGCATTGATTTCAAGCATATCAATCAGGCCCACCCGAAAGATCACTTTCCTCTCCCTCGCATCGACTAGATACTCGACTCGACTGCAGGGTGCGAGCGTTTGTCCTTTTTGGACGCCTACTCCGGGTACCACCAGATCTGTCTGTACGGACCCAACGAGATAAAGACAACTTTTATCACCCCGTTTGGGTGCTTCTGTTATGTCACAATGCCATTCGGTTTGAAGAATGCCGGAGCCACATTCATGCGGATGATTCAGAAGTGCCTGCTCACTCAGATCAGTCGGAATGTGGAAGCGTACATGGATGACATCGTGGTCAAGTCACATAAAGGTTCCGACCTACTGACCGACCTCGCTGAAACCTTTGCCAACCTCAGAAGGTATGATATCAAGCTCAATCTAGCAAAGTGCACGTTTGGAGTTCCGGGAGGAAAGTTACTCGGTTTCCTTGTTTCCGAACGAGGAATCGATGCTAACCCAGAGAAAGTGGGTGCTATACTCCGAATGAAACGCCCTGTGCGTGTGCATGATGTCCAGAATCTTACTGGTTGCTTGGCCGCCCTAAGTCGATTCATTTCTCACCTCGGTGAAAAGGTGTTGTCTCTTTACCGACTGATGAAGAAATCAGATAAGTTCGAGTGGACCCCAGAAGCTGATACAGCATTTGCAGAGCTAAAAGCCCTGCTTTCCACCCAGCCGGTGCTTGCTGCTCCAATCAGCAAAGAGCCTCTACTGCTTTATATAGCAGCCACTGGACAAGTCGTCAGTACAGTACTTACGGTCGAGCGGGAAGAAGAAGGAAAAGCTTATAAAGTTCAACGCCCAGTTTATTATATTTCTGAAGTCCTGACCCCGTTAAAGCAGAGATATCCTCACTATCAGAAGCTTGTCTATGGGATTTACATGACCACGAAGAAGGTTGCACACTATTTCTCAAATCACTCTGTTACAGTCATCAGCGATGCTCCATTGTCAGAGATTCTGCACAACAGGGATGCAACTGGTTGAGTGGTGAAATGGGCGATTGAACTCCTTCCCTTGGATATCAAGTTTGAGGCAAAGAAAGCTATCAAGTCCCAAGCAATAGCAGATTTCCTCGCCGAGTGGATCGAACAGCAACTGCCGACTCAAGTTCACTCGAAGCACTGGACCATGTTCTTTGACGGATCCAAGATGCTGAATGGGTCTGGTGCTGGGCTAGTTCTGGTATCCCCCCGAGGAGACATGCTCAGATATGTCCTACATATTCACTTTGATTCCTCCAACAATGAAGCAAAATATGAAGCACTCATGTATGGGTTGCGCATGGCCATCTCACTCGGCGTCCGTCGCCTCATGGTCTATGGCGACTCAGATTTGGTAGTTAATCAAGTGCTGAAGGAGTGGGACGTCAGAAGCCCAGCCATGACTGGTTACTGCAACGCAGTGAGGAAGCTTGAGAAGAAGTTTGAGGGGTTAGAGCTCCACCACATACCCCGATTGAAAAATCAAGCAGCCGATGACTTGGCAAAGATAGGTTGCAAGAGAGAAGCCATTCCCAGCAATGTGTTTTTGGAGCATATTCACACGCCGAAAGTTCAGGAAGATCCTTTTACTGAAGAGCCCCCGCAACCTAAGAGCGCCACAGATCCGACTGAAGTCGAGGTCCCGGCCGTGGTCAACCTGATCATGGAGGTTCTGGCCATTACTCCCGACTGGACAGTGCCCTACATTGCGTACATCCTCAGGAAAGAACTCCCAGAGGATGAAGAAGAGGCTCGACAGATCGTCCGTCGATCCAAGGCCTTTACTGTAATAAGAGGACAACTGTTCAGAGAAAGCGTGACTGGAGTCGGTCAGAAATGCATAACACCAGAAGAAGGTTGAATGATCCTCGGTGACATTCACTCGGGGACCTATGATCACCATGCGTCCTCCCGGGCCATCATGGCTAAAGCATACCGAGCTGGATTCTATTGGCCACGAGCAAATGAAATGGCGAAAGATATAGTCGACAGATGTGAAGGCTGCCAGTTTTACTCCGACATGTCTCACAAGCCAGCGTCAGCCCTGAAGACCACCCCCCTCATCTGGCCCTTTGCTGTTTGGGGACTGGATATGGTTTGACCACTGAGAACTGGCAGGAGCGGCTTCACTCATGTGCTCGTTGCAGTCGATAAGTTTACCAAATGGATCGAAGCTAAACCTATCAAGAACCTTGATGCTAGCACCGCTGTCAGTTTTATCAGAGAATTGACATTCAGATATGGAGTCCCACACAACATCATCACGGATAACGGGTCAAACTTCGATTCTGATGAATTCAGAGCTTTCTGCGCCTCTCAGGGCACTCGAGTCGACTATGCTTCAGTCGCTCACCCGTAGTCGAACGGACAAGCAGAAAGAGCCAATGGCCTAATTCTCGAAGGACTAAAACCCCGACTGATGCATGATCTCAAACACGCAGCAGGTGCTTGGGTTGATGAACTTCCGTTAGTTCTGTGGGGTTTAAGGACAACTCCTAATCGGTCGACCGGACGAACTCCTTTCTTCTTAGTCTATGGAGCCGAAGCTGTTCTGCCAAGTGACCTGCTCCACAACGCACCCCGAGTCGAGCTCTTCTCCGAAGAGGAAGCAGAGCAGGCCCGGCAAGATTCAGTCAATCTCTTAGAGGAGGAAAGAGAGATGGCCTTGATCAGGTCGACCATTTATCAACAAGACTTGCGTCGATTCCACGCCAGAAATGTGAGGGGTCGAGCCTTTCAAGAAGGAGACCTGGTTCTTCGAGTGGATCAACAGAAACCACACAAGCTTGCCCCGACTTGGGAGGGCCCCTTCATCATCACCAAAGTTCTCCACAATGGATCATACCATCTTTACAGTATTGAGCATCAGAAAGATGAGCCACGGGCTTGGAACGCGGAGCTGCTCCGCCCCTTTTATACTTAAGCACTCGTTTGAATAAAATGTAATAAGAAACACCTTTGTAATTTTTTTATCAAAGACAAGAGCTTATGGTCCTACCATTCGATTGTTGTGTTCTTATTTACTTCTAAAATCCCCCAGTGGGTGGGCTTAGTCGCGAATCCGTTTCGCCAAAGTTCGAAAGAAAATCCTACCGAGTGGAGAGCAACCCTCCCACTCGGGGGCTTAGATGCAGTCCAGTACTCGCCTAAGTTCTCTCACTAAGAGACTTAGCTGCAGTCCAGTACTCGCCTAAGTTTGAAAAAATCCTACCGAGTGGAGAGCAATCCTCCCACTCGGGGGCTTAGCTGCAGTCCAGTACTCGCCCAAGTTCTCCCACTAGGAGACTTAGCTGCAGTCCAGTACTCTCCTAAGTTTGGAAAAATCCTACCGAGTGGAGAGTAATCCTCCCACTCGGGGGTCTTAGCTGCAGTCCAGTACTCGCCTAAATCCAAAACATACCACGACGAGGTGCAGGTCGACTGCAACCTTCCCCTTCGGAGCTACGACACAAGTACAACGTATGCTGCATCCCTATCCGCAAGGGCGACGAGGTGCAGGTCGACTGCAACATTCCCCTTCGGAGCTATGGCACAAGTACAACGTACGCTCCACCCCTATCCGCAAGGACGACGAGGTGCAGGTCGACTGCAATCTTCTCCTTCGGAGCTACGGCACAAGTACAACGTACACTCCAGCCCTATCCGCAAGGACGACGAGGTGCAGGTCGACTGCAACCTTTTCCTTTGGAGCTACGACACAATTACAACATACACTTCATCCCTATCTACAAGGACGACGAGGTGCAGGTCGACTGCAACCTTCTCCTTCGGAGCTACGACACAAGTACAACGTCCGCTCCATCCCTACCCGCAAGGACGACGAAGCGTTCCGAGCAGTGAGCAGAGTCCATTCGAAGGCAAACACAAGCACATTCGGAGATAAACCAAATTCAGATAAATCCTAAAAGTTCCAAGCAGCAAATCAAAAGTACTCGGGCACCAAGCCCGAAGGAGTTCAACGGTTACAGCAATCACTCGACATTCCAAGGCAAATTTAAAGCAGATTCAAGTTTCATAAGTTTGTTCACTCAGCCGGAGGAGGGCTGGCAGGCTCCATGAATGAGACCAGATCGATCCCATCAATGATCCGAGTGGCGGCAGCAATGAAAGTCTCCATGAAGGACTGGAAGTCATGCTTTTTGGTGTTAGCGACTTTGATCACAACCAGCTTGTCTTCACGAGCCTCCTTGCAATGGACTCGCACCAAGGACAGCGCCACGTTAGCACCACACCGGGCGGAGGATTTCTTCCATTCTTGCACTCGGTCAGGGATCTCGTTCAGCCGAGTCATCAGGGATTCCAGGTCGTTTTGGAGCGTCGCCCTCGACCAAAGCGATGAGTTGATTCGGGAGACTACCTCCTTCAGGCGCACGAGGTAGCTTGTGGCACTGGCGATACGAGACTCCAGTCGGAGCACGTTCATTGCAGTTTCATCGCAGACTAGATAAGCGATAGGGTCCAGACCCGTCTCGACCCTTCCAGTTTCCTCATCGAAGTCTTGGCAGAATTCTGCAGCAAAAAATTAGTGAATCGACCGAGCAAGATCCGATGCAAGCATCAACACAGTCGGTTTAGAAGAAATACCTTCCAGGGTGAGATAGAGCTTCTTGGCAAGAGTCCTCAGATAAGCTTCCGTGTCATTCCTTTTGCGGATCGCAGACTCCAACTTTTCATTCAGGACAACCTTGTCCTTCTTCAGACTGGTCACTTCGCGGTTAGCTTCATTAAGACAAGACTTCAGTTTGTTCACCTCCCCTTCCAGCGTTCTGATTGAAGCAAGCTTCTGGTCTGCAAGAGTAGTTTTATCTTGGGCTGCTTTTTGCACAGCGGCGAGGTCCGAGTCCTTCTTCTCTAGAGCCAACTTCATTTTCTCTACAAAAGAAGCAATCGAATCTAAGAAGAGATCAAAGAAATATATTGAAAGTCAGTCGATAGTAAGTTACCTTCCATACCAGCGGCTTCGTCTTGAGCTTTCTTTAGATTCTGCTGGGCCAATTCCAAGTCGAGGTTGAGTTGCCTCTGCTTCTCCTCAAGTTTAGCAAACTTAGAAATAAGAGTACAAGACTTCTGCAGAAGGCAAAAGACGGATCAGTCGATAAGATCAAAGGTTGTTTACTTCCGAGCGAATAAAACCTAAATAAGTTCGCTTAGACCCCAGCCGACTACACACAGTTGACTGCGGTCTCAGGGGCTACACCCAGTGGGTGCACTTGGCGTGCCCCCACTGACTAAGACTCAACTCGTCTGGTCCGCCCGGACCAAGTCAAAAAAAAGAGATGTTTAGACCACAGCCGACTGCCAGCAGTCGATTGCGGTCTCGGGGAATACACCCAGTGGGTGCACTTGGTGTGCCCCCACCGGTTCAGATCCTACTCGACCGGTCCGCCTGAGTCGAGTGTAAGGAGTAAAAAAGAAAAAAAAGTAGAACTCAGACCCCAGTCGACTGCCAGCAGTCGACCGCGGTCTTGGGGACTACACCCAGTGGGTGCACTTAGCATGCCCCCACCGGTTCAGATCCCACTCGCCCAGACCGAGTGGAAGAGCAAAACTACCGAAAACAACAAAACACCCAGCGGGTGCTCTAAGTCGACGCAAAAAACAGGAGATTGTGTAGAAGAAGATTTTTCGGGTAACATTTCCTCATAGAGCAAAAACAGTCGGAAAGTCTACTCACCTGGACATTGACCCGAAGAGCAGCACTGGTGTCGTAGGCAGCCTGGCTGTTTTCATGCACCGTCTTCACCCGCTCCATCATCATGTCATCCTGTCGGATGGCTTCCGCGGCCGCTTCCGACTGGTTGTCCGAGACGGGATAGCTGGTGAAAAAGTAAGCAGACGACCCAGGTGCGGCGGCTTGGAGCTCCGTGACGCGGAGTTGGACGACTGAAGGAATCACAGGCGCAGTCGGCGGTGCGGAGTGCTCACTCGACAAGGGTGCAGCGAAGGTCACAGAGGCCCTGCCCGCGTCTTCAGGCTGACGGACGGGAGGTGTAGTTGGTTCTTGCCGAGACATCCTACCAGCTGCTACCTTCTTGCTCTTCCTGGGCTTAAGAGCCACATCTTCATCGTCATCTGGAAGATCGATGACGTTGGGTGGAGCTACAAGACAGATCATTCGACCCCAAGTGAACCACTAGAACGCAATCGACCAAAGAATCAAGAACAAAATCGCAAGAGTTAATACCTGGGTTGGAGGTTACCGCATCTTCCATCTCCTCGTCCCGGTACTGGAGAGAAGAGGTTCCTGACGTAGCAGCACTACAAAGACCCGCATTCAATCGGTTACGTCCGGTTAATCGAGTCGACGAAAAGGACAAGTCAGATGATTACCCGGAGATAGTAGGGACAGTCACTTTGATCCTGGGCAAAGCTTTTGGCAGTTTGGAGGAGGTGGCTTTTGGTGCTTTCGGCGCTGGAGGCGGCACAACTTTGGACTGCTTTGGAGCCTTCTCAGTTGGTGTTGGGGAAGACGTCCTGGGACATTTTGAAGACTGTCCAATCGGCGCGTCCACCAAGTCCGGAGCACTCGTCGGGTCATGAGCGTGTTTGGATCTCCTCTCCCTGCGAGAAGGCGAGTCGACTTCTTCGTCATCAGTCGATTCGTCGCTCTCCTCGTCCTCCTCAGCATCCGAGTGCCCCTCGCCGCTCTCGCCCTCGCTCGCTCCTTCCTCAATGTCTTGTTCCCGCACTCCGTTGGGCATTGAGTACATGTCGATGAGGGCCTGAAAGGACAACGATCAAAGGAAATTCAGTCGACCATAAACAAGATGTCACACGGTGAATCGGAAAGATACTTGATAAAACAGGATTATACCTGCTCCGGCTGGTGCGAGTTGTCGAATGGAATCACCCTCCTAGACCCCCGAGGGTTGTCTTTGTTGCTGGTGATCCCCATCAACCACTTCTCCAAGGTATCCTCACTGACATCCTCGGGGTGGATCCGAGAGGAATCCTCGAGCCCAGAGTACATCCACATTGGATGATCACGTGCCTAAAGCGGTTGGATGCGTCGATCAAGAAAGACCTCCAGCAGGTCCATTCCGGTCACCCCGTCGCGGACGAGTTGGACGACCCGCTCGACCAGCACCTTGACCTACGCCTTCTCTTCTGGAACTACCTTAAGGGGGCGGGCTTCTCCACTCGAGCCAAGGAAAAGGGAGGCCAGTCGACTGACCCGGGGTCGGCTGATCCTTGTAGTAGAACCAAGTCGACTGCCAGCCCCGGGCTAAGTTGGGAAGGATCATAGCTGGGAAGGTACTCTTGCTCCTCATCTGGATCCCCAAACCCCCGCACATCTGGATCACTTGTGTCCTCTCGTCACTCAGATTGGCCTTTTTGACCGACTGGGAGCGGCAGGTGAAGATATGTTTGAAAAGACCCCAGTGCGGTCGACAGCCCAAGAAATTTTCACACATCGACACGAAAGTAGCCAGATAGACTATGGTGTTTGGAGTGAAATGGTGGAGTTGAGCCCCAAAGAAATTCAAAAAACCCCGGAAGAAAGGATGGGGAGGCAGTGAGAATCTGCGATCTACGTGGGTGGCGAGGAGAACACACTCACCCTCCCTTGGCTACGACTCGGTTTCGTTCCTTGGGAGCCGTGCCGACTTGTGGGAGATCAGTCCCCCCTCCACCAGGTCGTCAAGGTTGTCCTGGGTGATTGTCGAGCGGATCTAGTCGCCCTGGATCCAGCCCGGCGGCAGGCCGGATCTTGACGAGGATCCGCCCCGGCTGGTCCGCTTGCCCTTCGCCTTCGCGGTCGCCTTCTTCGTGCGCTCCAGCGCCACCGTCCTCTCTTTCCCCATGGCGACGGGTCGAGCTCGAGCGAGAGTCTGGCGACGAGGGCGGACGCGAGCGTGGCGGAGAGATCGGGAGAAGAAGAAGAGAGAATGGGAGCGCACGGGGCAGAGGCCTGGTCTGGGGCCTTTTATAAGGTCGTCCACCAAGTGACTGACTAGTGGACCCAAACGATCTAAAAAAATCCTGCAACAGTCGTGCACGCAGTACGTGGCGAAAAAGGTGGCGCAGGAATCGAGGAGACTTGCCTAATCCGTCCCGATAACCTCGGTTCCGTCTGTCTGGCGCACTTCCCAAAATTTGAATCCCGCAAAATCCGCGGAGAGCAGAGCAACCTGTCAGACTGAAGACAGACATCCTCTACATCATCATTCAGAATTCTACCGTGAAAATTCACTCGACAAAAAACAAGAATGGACCAAGGCGACTGAGAAAGGAGTCGACGTCGTCACCTCAACTCATTGTTCCAGAACAAGATATATTCATAGCACAAAGAATGGGTTGGAAGTGTTCCCAACTCCTTCCTCACTCAAACCCTGATCCATTCGGGGGCTAATGATGAAGCTATGTACTTAGGGTAGGGTCATGGATCTGTCCAACATACCCTCCCCAAGGACATCTCTACAAAGAATCAAAAGTAGTCGAAGAGAAACCATCATCCACTCGACCATGAAGATGTGCTCACTCGACCACCTTGAAGACACTCGACCATCAGAAGATGAGAAACTCTCCACTCTGCAACGGCCAGGACTTAAACCATAGCTTTATGAGCATTTACAACACTTTACTACAGACGTTACCAGTAACGCCCCTCCTTTATGAGCATTGAACCTTGTGTAACGGAGGGGAGCTGGGGTCCTGGTGTACTCTATATAAGCCACCCCCCTCCTCTAGGACAAGGGTTCGCACTTTCTGTAATTCACACGCATATATTCAGTCGACCGCCTCCGGGCTCCGAGACGTAGGGCTGTTACTTCCTCCGAGAAGGGCCTGAACTCGTAAAACTCGCGTGCACAACCCTCCATAGCTAGGATCTTGCCTCTACATTTCTACCCCCCTATTCTATTGCCAGTCTTAGAACCACGACAATACCCCCCTTCTTAGGGACACAATGGACATGGCTTACCCACTGACTATCAGCAACGGGATAAATTATACCTGCCTCAAGGAGCTTTAGTATCTCCTTTCTTACCACTTCTTTCATTTTAGGATTCAGCCGGCGTTGATGATCACAAACTGGTTTAGCATCTTCTTCCAAATTAATTTTATGTTGACATAGAGTGGGACTAATGCCCTTAAGATCATCAAGAGTATACCCAATAGCAGCGCGGTGCTTCTTCAGAGTTTTCAATAATCTCTCTTCTTCATGTTCTGAAAGGTTAGCACTAATAATAATAGGATATATCTTTTTCTCATCAAGATAAGCATATTTAAGAGTATCAGGTAATGGTTTAAGCTCAAATACGGGATCACCCTTGGGTGGAGGAGGATCCCCTAGGATTTCAACAGGTATTTTTTTCAGAATAGGTTCCTGTTTAAAGAATACTTCATCTAATTCCCTTCTTTCATTCATAAACATGTCATTTTCATGCTCTAGCAAATATTGTTATAAAGGATCACTAGGAGGTACGGCAATAGAAGCAAGACCAATAATTTCATCCTTACTAGGTAATTCTTCTTCACGGTGTTGTCTACTAAATTTAGAAAAATTAAATTCATGAGTCATATCATCTTAACCGATAGTAACAACATCTCTTTTGCAATCTATGATAGCATTAGCAGTATTTAAGAAGGGTCTACCAAATATAATGGGACAAAAGCTATCTTGTGGGGAACCAAGAACAAGAAAATCAGCAGGATATTTAGTTTTCCCACACAAGACTTCAACATCTCTAATAATTCCCATCGGTGAAATAGTATCTCTATTGGCAGGTTTAATTGTAACATCAATATCTTCTAACTCAACAGGTGCAATATCATACATAATTTCTCTATAAAGGCTAATAGGTATTGCACTAGCACTGGCACCCATATCACATAAGCCATGATAATAATGATCTCCTATTTTAACAGAAATAACAGGCATGCCTACCGCAGGTCTAGGTTTATCTTTATCACGGGGTTTAGCAATTCTAGCAGTTTCATCACAGAAATAAATAACATGCCCATCTATATTATTAGACAAGAGATCTTTAACAATAGCAACATTAGGTTCAACTTTAACTTGCTCAGGAGGTGTATATGTTTTAATATTGCTTTTATGAACATAAGTTGAATCTTTAGCATGATCCTTTATCCTAACAGGGAAAGGTGGTTTCTCAACATAAGAAGTAGGAACAATAGGATCATTATAAGTGATAGTCTTTTCTTCAACTTTAACAGGTGCAGCTACTTTTACTTCTATAGGAGGATGATATTTAAACCACTTCTCCTTGGGGAGATCAACATAAGCAGCAAAAGATTCACAGAAAAAAGCTACTATATCAGAGTCAAGTCCATATTTAGTGCTAAATTTATGAAAAATATCGGTATCCATAAAAGATTTAACACAATCAAAACTAGGTGTCATACCTGACTCCTTACCATTGTCGAGGTCCCAATCTTCAGAGTTATGTTTAATTCTTTCCAATAAATCCCATTTGAATTCAAAAGTCTTCATCATAAAAGAGCCACCACAAGAAGTATCAAGCATGGTGCAATTGTTACCAGAAAGCCGAGCATAAAAATTTTGAATAATCATTTCTCTTAAGAGCTCATGATTGGGGCATGAATATAACATTTATTTAAGCCTCCCCAAGCTTGAGCGATGCTTTCTCCTTTGCGAGGCCAAAAATTATATATGTAATTGCGATCACGATGAACAAGGTGCATAGGGTAAAACTTCTGATGAAATACCAATTTCAATCGTTTGTAATTCCAAGACCTCATATCATCACATAGCCTATACCATGTCGATGCATCTCCCCTCAAAGATAAAGGGAAGACCTTCTTCTTAACAACATCTCCGGGTACACCTGCAAGCTTAAATAATCCACAAACTTCATCCACATATATCAGATGTTCATCAGGATGTTTTGTTCCATCTCCTAAAAAAGGATTAGCTAGCAGTTTTTCTATCATACCCGAAGGAACTTCAAAGTAAGCATTTTCATTTTCATTTTCATTTTCAGTAGGTTCAGTAGGTTGAGGAGCAACTCTTTGCTCTACTGGTCGGGGTGAAGATACCCCGAACAAGCCCCTCAGAGGATTACTTTCCATGGTAACAAGTGACAGTAAATTTCAGCACACTATATAAATTTTTCCTTACCAAATTCCACCTACCAAAGGCGCTTCACTCCCCGGCAACGGCGCCAGAAAAGAGTCTTGATGACCCACAAGTATAGGGGATCTATCATAGTCCTTTTGATAAGTAAGAGTGTCGAACCCAACGAGGAGCAGAAGGAAATGATAAGCGGTTTCTAGCAAGGTATTCTCTGCAAGTACTGAAATAAGTGGTAACAGATAGTTTTGTGATAAGATAATTTGTAACGAGCAACAAGTAACAAAATTAAATAAAGTGCAGCAAGGTGGCCCAATCCTTTTTGTAGCAAAGGACAATCCTGGACAAACTCTTACATGATGTAAAGCGTTCCCGACGACACATGGGAATATCGTCAAGCTAGGTTTCATCACATTCATATGATTCACGTTCGGTACTTTGATAATTTGGTATGTGGGTGGACCGGTGCTTGGGTACTGTCCTTACTTGGACAAGCATCCCACTTATGATTAACCTCTATTGCAAGCATCCACAACTACAACAAAAGTATTAAGGTAAACCTAACCATAGCATGAAATATATTGATCCAAATCAGCCCCTTATGAAGCAACCCATAAACTAGGGTTTAAGCTTCTGTCACTCTAGCAACCCATCATCTACTTATTACTTCCCAATGCCTTCCTCTAGGCCCAAATAATGGTGAAGTATCATGTAGTCGACATTCACATAACACCACTAGAGGAGAGACAACATACATCTCATCAAAATATCGAACAAATACCAAATTCACATGACTACTAATAGCAAGACTTCTCCCATGTCCTCAGGAACAAAAGTAACTACTCACAAAGCACAAACATGTTCATAATCAGAGGGGTATTAATATGCATATAGGATCTGAACATATGATCTTCCACCAATTGAACCAACTAGCATCAACTACAAGGAGTAATTAACACTACTAGCAACCTACTAGCACCGATCTCGGACTTGGAGACAAGAATTGGATACAAGAGATGAACTAGGGTTTTGAGATGAGATGGTGCTGATGAAGATGTTGATGGAGATTGACTCTCCCGATGAGAGGAGCATTGGTGATGACGGTGACGATGATTTCCCCCTCCCAGAGGGAAGTTTACCCAGTAGAACAGCTCTGCCAGAGCCCTAGATTGGTTCCGCCAAGGTTCCGCCTCGTGGCGGCGGAGTTTCGTCCGAGAAGATGGCTTATGATTTTTTCCCATCGAAAGACTCCATATAGCATAAGATGGCCACTGGAGGGCCACCAGGGGGCCCACGAGGTAGGGGGTGCGCCCAGGGGGGTAGGGCGCGCCCCCCACCCTCGTGGGCAGGGTGTGCCCCCCTGGTGAAGTTCTTGCTCTCAGTATTTTTTATATATTTGGAAAACATCTTCCGTGAAGTTTCAGGACTTTTAGAGCTGTGCAGAATAGGTCTCTAATATTTGCTCCTTTTCCAGCCCAGAATCCCAGCTGCCAGCATTCTCCCTCTTTATGTAAACCTTGTAAAATAAGAGAGAATAAGCATAATTATTGTGACATAATGTGTAATAACAGCCCATAATGCAATAAATATTGATATAAAAGCATGATGCAAAATGGACGTATCAGGGCCCGAGGGCCATGATTTCAGATCTGAACCTATTATGTTTTCATTAATATATGTGAGGTCTTGATCCTATCTTGCATGTCTATAGTCACCTATTATGTGTTATGATCCGTTAACCCCGAAGTGACAATAACCGGGACCATTACCGGTGATGATCGTAGTTTGAGGAGTTCATGTATTCACTATGTGTTAATGCTTTAGTCCGGTACTCTATTAAAAGGAGGCATTAATATCCCTTAGTTTCCAATAGGACCCCACTGCCACGGGAGGGTAGGAAAAAAGATGTCATGCAAGTTCTTTTCCATAAGCACGTATGACTATATTCGGAATACATGCCTACATTACATTGATGAACTGGAGCTACTTCTGTGTCACCCTATGTTATGACTGTTGCATGATCGATCGCATCCGACATAATTCTCCATCACCAATCCAATGCCTACGAGCTTTTCATATATTGTTCTTCGCTTATTTACTTTTTCGTTGCTATTGTTACAATCACTATAAAACCGAAAAATATTACTTTTGCTACCGTTACCACTACTATCATATTACTTTGCTACTAAATACTTTGCTACAGATATTAAGTTTCCAGGTGTGGTTGAATTGACAACTCAGCTGCTAATACTTGATAATATTCTTTGGCTCCCCTTGTGTCGAATCAATAAATTTGGGTTGAATACTCTACGCTCGAAAACTGTTGCGATCCCCTATACTTGTGGGTTATCAAGACTATTTTCTGGCGCCGTTGCCGGGGAGCATAGCTCCATTCTTTGAGTCACTTGGGATTTATATCTGTTGGTCACTATGAAGAACTTGAAAGATCAAAGAACCAAGATTTTTCCCTCAACTACGAGGGGAGGTAAGGAACTGCCATCTAGCTATGCACTTGATTCACCTTCTGTTTTTAGTAAACTTGCGATACCTACACATGCTATTGTTTCTGATAGGTCACATGTTATTGATGATGCCACTTCTTCTTTGCATGATACTTATGATTAAACTACTTCTATGCTTGATACTACTGTGCCACTAGGTGAATTTCTTGATGAACAACTTGCTAGGGCTAGAGAGAATGAAATTATTGAATCTGATAATATTGATGAAAGTGATGATGAAGATTCTCCACCTAGATATGAATTGCATGTTGTTCGCGAGGGTTATGTTATGGATGAAGAAACTGCTAGAGACTTCTTTGCTTGCAATGATAGATCTGATCTTAAGAAATTATTAGCTAAGCTTAAAGAAAATTCTTTGAATGCTAGAATGAAATATGACCCTGCTTTTGCTACTTCACCTCTCTTTATTACTGATAAGGATTATGATTTCTCTGTCGATCCTGAGATAATTACTTTGGTTGAATCTGATCCTTTCTATGGCTATGAATCTGAAACTGTTGTGGCACGTCTTACTAAATTAAATGATATAGCCACCCTGTTTACACATGATGAGAAAACTCACTATTATTATATCCTTAAGTTATTTCTGTTCTCATTAAAGGGTGATGCTAAAACATGGTTTAATTCTCTTGATCCTGGTTGTGTGTGTAGTCCCCAAGATATGATTTATTACTTCTCTGCCAAATATTTCCCCGCTCATAAGAAACAAGCTGCCTTAAGGGAAATATATAATTTTGTGCAAATTGAAGAAGAGAGTCTCCCACAAGCTTGGGGGAGGCTTCTTCGATTACTTAATGCTTTGCCTGATCATCCTCTCAAGAAAAATAAAATACTTAATATCGTTTATAATGGACTAACCGATACTTCCATAGACTACATGGATAGTTGTGTTGGTTGTGTTTTCAGGGAAAAAATTGTTGATCAAGCTGAATTGCTATTGAATAATATGTTGACTAATGAAAATAATTGGACACTTCCTGAACCAACTCCTAAGCCAACTCCGAAGAAAGGGGTATTATGTTTCTCAGTCCTGAAGATATGCAAGAGGCAAAGAAATCCATGAAAGAGAAAGGTATTAAAGCTGAAGATGTTAAGAATTTACCACCTATTGAAGAAATACATGGTCTTGATAACCCGACACAGGTAGTAAAGGTAAATTCTCTCTATAGATTTGATAAATGTGAAATTCCATTTACTAAGTTTGCTAGCCAATGCTTGGATGAGTTTGATGACTTTATGGTTAAACAAGAAAATTTCAATGCTTATGTTGGTAGACAATTGAAATACAATGCTGATATGCTTGAACACTTGAGTGATTATATGTCTAGAGTTAAAGGTGAACTTAAACTTATTAGTGAACATGCTTCTATGGTTACCACTCAAGTAGAACAAGTACTTAAAGCTCAGAATGATTTGCTCAATGAATTAAACAATAATAAAAATGATAATGTTGTTAGAGTTATGACTAGAGGTGGTAAAATGACTCAGAAACCTTTGTATCCTGAGGGCCATCCTAAGAGAATTGAGCAAGATTCTCAAAGAATTAATATTGATGAACCTAGTCCTTCTAAGAGGAAGAAAAAGAAAAATGATAGGACTATGCATGCTTCTAGTGAACCTGTTGTTGACACACCTGAGAATCCCAATGATATTTCTATTTTTGATGCTGAAACACAATCTGGTAATGAACATGAACCTAGTGATAATGTTAATGATGATGTTCATGTTGATGCTCACCTAGCAATGACAATGATATAGAGATTGAACCTGCTGTTGATCTTGATAACCCACAATCAAAGAATCAATGTTATGATAAGAGATACTTTGTTGCTAGGAAGCACGGTAAAGAAAGAGAACCATGGGCCAGAAACCCATGCCTTTTCCTCCTAAACCATCCAAGAAAAAGGATGATGAGGATTTTGAGCGCTTTGCTAAAATGATTAGACCTATCTTTTTGCGTATGCATTTGACTGATATGCTTAAAATGGACCCTTATGCTAAATACATGAAAGATATTGTTACTAATAAAATAAAGATACTGGAAGCTGAAATTTCCACCATGCTTGCTAATTACACTTTTAAGGGTGGAATACCAAAGAAACTTGGAGATCCAAGAGTACCAACTATACCATGCTCCATTAAAAGAAACTATGTTAAAACTGCTTTATGTGATCTTGGAGCTGGTGTTAGTGTTATGCCTCTCTCTTTATATCGTAGACTTGATTTGAATAAGTTGACACCTACTGAAATATCTTTACAAATGGTTGATAAATCAACTGCTATACCTGTCGGTATTTGTGAGGATGTGCCTGTCGTGGTTGCAAATGTTACTATTTTAACGGACTTTGTTATTCTTGATATTCCCAAGGACGACAATATGTCGATTATCCTTGGTAGACCCTTTTTGAATACTGCAGGGGCTGTTATCGATTGCAACAAAGGCAATGCCACTTTTCATGTTAATGGTAATGAGCATACAGTACACTTTCCGAGGAAACAACCTCAAGTCCACAGTATCAATTCTATTGGAAAAATTTCAACAATCACTATTGGAGGTTTTGAATTTCCTCTTCCTACTGTCAAGAAGAAATATGATATTCTTATTGTTGGGGATGTGCATATCCCCGTTGAGGTAACCTAGTGTTATTCGAAAATTCTTCGGTTTCATGTTATTCGAAATGAGTTTGTTAACAAGACCTGATCAACCTTGTTAGTGGATTCCTTTTGATGAGCGTGAGATGGATGAAGTTAGAAAACACAACTCTCTGTACCCTCTTTTTACTTTCTATTATTTATATTAAATAAAGTAAAATAGTATTTTCTGTTTGTTTTCTGAATTATCCTTCCAATAAAAAATACCCCGAAAATAGAAGTTCTCCAAATGCCCTGAAAATTAAATATGATTTTTTCTAGAATATTTGAGAATATCTGGCACTGAGAACACAACAGGGGGAGCAGCCACGTGCCCATGAGGGTGGAGGGCGCGCCCCCTATCTCGTGGACCCCACGTGGGTCCCCTCCACTTATCCTTTCACCCACATACTTCGTCTTGCTCCAGAAAAAATCACTAGCCAGCTCAAACCCTAGTTCTTGCTCATCTTGCTGCCATTTTCGATCTCCTTGCTCAAAGCTCCATTCACAAAACTGCTTTGGGGGATTGTTCTTCGGTATGTGACTCCTCCAATGGTACAATTAGTTTTTGTTCTAGTGCTTTATTCATTGCAAATTTTTGCTGCCTAGGTGACCGTGTTCTTGAGCTTGCATGTCAAATTTATGTGGTCAAAAGTAGTTTTAATGCATGATATAGCCTCTAGGCACTTGTAGGAGTAGTTGCTATCAATTTTGTTGAGTATGGTTCACTTTTATTTTAAGTTACTAAAAATTTCAGAAATTTTCAGAAAAAGATGTAGAGATTTTTGAGGGGCTCATCGAGCCAAAGCTCAAAGGATAAGCAAAGTGAAGAGAACAAGAAGCCCAAGTATAATCTCCCTTGTACTGCGAAGGTTCGGCCATGTGAATGGCCTTGTGATGAGTTCTTGAAAGAGGCCAGGATTCATGAAGATTTTTACCGTTTGGCTGAGAATGCAGGCCTCACCGCCTTCCTCCACGACCAGCGTGAACAGTACCTCTTACTCACTAATATCTTTGTGCAAAAATTTCATTTCCATGCTAGGAGATCACCACCTTCGGTGGAATTTTATTTATATGATGAGCATAAGGAGATGTCACTTTGTGATTTTTGCCGGATCTGTTTGATACCCTTTGAGGGCAGCATAGAGGAACCACATCGTAATGATGTGGAGGGATTTATTGATATGGTTGCTGTAGGGGAAACAAGGAAAGTTTCCGATGCAAGAATCACTAGCATACATTTTCCTGTTTTACATTACTTTGCAATATTTGCTAGTAGATGCTTAATTGGTCGTGGGAACTATGGAAACCTTAGTGCCCCTGATATTGTTATTTTGCGCCATGCCTTGTTTCAGGACACTACTTTTAGTTTAGGCGCTATTGTTGCTAAACGGTTAAATCTAAACCATACTAAGGGCCCCATCCTCGGAGGCATCTTTGCCTCGCGCCTTGTTGCACACTTTAACATACCTATCAGGCATTGTGAGAAAGAGGAAAAGTTGCTACCTTCTATTGCTCTAGGTTATAAGAGTATGGTAGCACATGAGTTTATTGTTAAGGATAAGAATAAGACACTCAAATATAAATTGATATTTAACAAAAAATATTGTGAGTTTATTACCTTGCATGCGCCCTCTTTGTTTAACATATTTTCAGGCAAGTACCTTGTTCCGCTGGAGGACATTCATGCCTACCAGAGCCAGATGTCAGTTGTAGAGCTGGAGCCACCATCTGACCCTCATCGTTAGTCTGTTTATCAGTGGAATCCGGAGGAGATCGCCAGCTAGTAGCAATCTGATGACCCTTCTCAGTACGACCCCAACTATAGTTTTGATCCATGGGCATAGACCAACTTAGGCCAAAAGCCTAAGCTTGGGGGAGTATGTATTTCTCACCGACATTACATTCATGTTCACACACTCACTAGGTGCTCATACTTTTTCATTGTATCATGCATGCTAGTTTAATTTCCTTTTAAGCTTTCTTCTTATGTGTTTGAAAAATCTTAAGAAAAACAAAAAAAAATAGTTGTAGCTAGTTTACTTTCCATGCCTGTAGTAGTAATTAAAAGGAAAACCCAAAAATATTTCTCGTTCTTCTTTTGCTTGTTGGGAGCTTTCCCGTGTAAATAGTTTTGGTTCTTTTCTTTCCTTTGGGGGTCGAGAGGAGAAGACCATGATGAAAATGTTGAGTGGCTCTCATGTGCATTATTGTTGATCTAACAAAGAGCCCATATTACCTTGTCTTCTCCCATGAATTGAATGCTTTCAGATTCCAGCTTAGTCCAATGCACGTGCACTATTATTATTTTCCACACCGTTCGGTTGTGCAAGTGAAAGGCAATAATGACGATATATAATGAACTGATTGAGATGAGAAAAGCTGGTATGAACTCGACCTATCTTGTTTTTGTAAATATGATTAGTTCATCATTCCTAATTCAGCCTATTATGAAAGAAACATGTTTACAATGACAATTAGAGATTGTAGTTGCTTATGCCATGCTTAATTAGCTAGGAGTTTATAATGGTTTACCTTGCATGCCAACATGCTATTAAAATGGTTGTGATGTGGTATGATAGGGTGGTATCCTCCTTTGAATGATTCGAGTGGCTTGACTTGGCACATGTTCACGCATGTAGTTGAAACAAAATCAACATAGCCTCTACGATATTTATGTTCATGGTGCATTATATGCTACTCATGCTTGCATTCGGTGTTGATTAATTTTAATGCATGTTCATGACTGTCGTCGCTCTCTAGCTGGTCGCTTCCCAGTCTTTTTCTAGCCTTCACTTGTACTAAGCGGGAATACTACTTGTGCATTGATACGTCCATTTTGCATCATGCTTTTATATCAATATTTATTGCATTTTGGGTTGTTATTTCACATTATGTCACAATACTTATGGCTATTCTCTCTTATTTTACAGGGTTTACATAAGGAGGGAGAATGCCGGCAGCTGGAATTTTGGGCTGGAAAAGGAGCAAATATTAGAGACCTATTCTGCACAACTCCAAAAGTCCTGAAACTCCACGGAACACCTTAAATAAATAATGAAAAATCATCGCCAAAGATGAAGACCAGGGGCCCACACCCTTCTCACGAGGGTGGGGGCGCGCGCCCCCTACCTCATGAGCCCCTTGGTGGCTCTCCGATGACCATCTTCTCCTATATGAAGTCTTTCGTCGAGAAAAATTACGAGGCAACCTTTCGGGACGAAACTACGCCGCCACGAGGCGGAACCTTGGCGGATCCAATCTAGAGCTCCAGCAGAGCTGTTCTGTCGAGGAAACTGCCCTCCCGGAGGGGGAAATCATCATCATCGTCATCACCAACGCTCCTCTCATCGGGAGAGGGCAATCTCCATAAAAATCTTCATCAACACCATCTCATCTCAAAACCCTAGTTCATCTCTTGTATCCAATTCTTGTCTCCAAGTCCAGGATTGGTGCTAGTAGGTTGCTAGTAGTGTTAATTACTCCTTATAGTTGATGCTAGTTGGTTTAATTGGTGGAAGATCATATGTTCAGATCCTTTATGCATATTAATACCCCTCTGATTATGAACATGAATATGCTTTGTGAGTAGTTACGTTTGTTCCTGAGGACAAGGGAGAAGTCTTGCTATTAGTAGTCATGTGAATTTGGTATTCGTTCGATATTTTGATGAGATGTATGTTGTCTAGCCTCTAGTGGTGTTATGTGAACGTCGACTACATAACACTTCACCATTATTTGGGCCTAGAGGAAGGCATTGGGAAGTAATAAGTAGATGATGGGTTGCTAGAGTGACAGAAGCTTAAACCCTAGTTTATGCGTTGCTTCGTAAGGGGCTGATTTGGATCCATATGTTTCATGCTATGGTTAGGTTTACCTTAATACTTTTGTTGTAGTTGCGGATGCTTGCAATAGAGGTTAATCATAAGTGGGATGCTTGTTCAAGTAAGAACAGCACCCAAGCACCGGTCCACCCACATATCAAATTATCAAAGTACCGAACGCGAATCATATGAACGTGATGAAAACTAGCTTGACGATATTCCCATGTGTCCTCGGGAGCGCTTTTCCTTATATAAGAGTTTGTCCAGGCTTGTCCTTTGCTACAAAAAGGATTGGTCCACCTTGCTGCACTTTATTTACTTTTGTTACTTGTTGCCCGTTACAAATTATCTCATCACAAAACTATCTGTTACCACTTATTTCAGTACTTGCAGAGAATACCTTGCTGAAAACCGTTTATCATTTCCTTCTGCTCCTTGTTGGGTTCGACACTCTTACTTATCGAAAGGACTATGATAGATCCCCTATACTTGTGGGTCATCAAGACTCTTTTCTGGCGCCGTTGTCGGGGAGTGAAGCGCCTTTGGTAGGTGGAATTTGGTAAGGAAAAATTTATATAGTGTGCTGAAATTTACTGTCACTTGTTACTATGGAAAGTAATCCTCTGAGGGGCTTGTTCGGGGTATCTTCACCCCGACCAGTAGAGAAAAGAGTTGCTCCTCAACCTACTGAACCTATTGAAAATGAAATTCCTTCGGGTATAATAGAAAAACTGCTAGCTAATCCTTTTAAGGAGATGGAACAAAGCATCCTGATGAACACCTAATATATGTGGATGAAGTTTGTGGATTATTTAAGCTTGCAGTGTTTCCGATGATGTTGCTAAGAAGAAGGTCTTCCCCTTATCTTTGAAGGGAGACGCATTGACATGGTATAGGCTATGTGATGATATGGGATCATGGAATTACAGAAGGATTGAAATTGGAATTTCATCAAAAGTATTACCCTATGCATCTTGTTCATCGTGATCGCAATTATATATATAATTTTTGGCCTCGCGAAGGAGAAAGCATCGCTCAAGCTTGGGGGAGGCTTAAATCAATGTTATATTCATGCCCCAATCATGAGCTTCCAAGAGAAACAATTCTTCAAAAAATTTATGCTCGGCTTTCTGAAAATAATCGCACCATGCTCGATACTTCTTGTGCTGGCTCTTTTATGATGAAGACTATTGATTTAGATGGGATTTATTGGATAGAATTAAACGCAACTCTGAAGATTGGGACCTCGACAATGGTAAGGAGTCAGGTATGACACCTAAGTTTGATTGTGTTAAATCTTTTATGGATACCGATATTTTCCGTAAGTTTAGCACTAAATATGGACTTGATTCTGAGATAGTAGCTTCTTTCTGTGAATCTTTTGCTACTTATGTTGATCTCCCTAAGGAGAAGTGGTTTAAATATCATCCTCCCATAGAAGTAAAAGTAGCTGCACCTATTAAAGTTGAAGAAAAGACTGTCACTTATAATGATCCTATTGTTCCTACTTCTTATGTTGAGAAACCACCTTTCCCTGTTAGGATAAAGGATCATGCTAAAGCTTCAACTGTGGTTCGTAAAAGCAATATTAAAACATATACACCTCCTGAGCAAGTTAAAGTTGAACCTAATATTGCTATTGTTAAAGAGCTCTTGTCTGATAATATTGATGGGCATGTTATTCAGTTCTGCGGTGAAACTGCTAGAATTGCTAAACCTTGTGCTAAAGATAAACATAGACCTGTGGTAGGCGTGCCTGTTATTTCTGTTAAAATAGGAGATCATTGTTATCATGGCTTATGTGATATGGGTGCTAGTGCTAGTGTTATACCTTATGACTTGTATAAAGAAATCAAGCATGAAATTGCACCTGCTGAGTTAGAAGATATTGATGTCACAATTAAACTTGCTAATAGAGATACTATTTCAGCAATGGGAATTGTTAGAGATGTTGAAGTCTTTTGCGGGAAAACTAAATATCCTTCTGATTTTCTTGTTCTTAGTTCCCCACAAGATAGCTTTTGTCCCATTATACTTGGTAGACCCTTCTTGAATACAGTTAATGCTAGGATAGACTGCGAAAAGAATGTTGTTACTATTGGCTTGGATGATATGACTCATGAGTTTAATTTCTCTAAATTTAGTAAACAACACCGTGAATAAGAATTTCCTAGTAAGGATGAAATTATTGGTCTTGCTTCTATTGCCGTACCTCCTAATGATCCTTTAGGATAATATTTGCTAGACCATGAGAATGATATGTTTATGAATGAAAGAAGGGAAATAGATGAAGTATTCTTTAAACAAGAACCTATGCTAAAACACAATTTGCCTGTTGAAATCCTAGGGGATCCTCCTCCACCTAATGGTGATCCTGTGTTTGAGCTTAAACCGTTGCCTGATAATCTTAAATATGCATATCTTGATGAAAAGAAGATATATCCTATTATTATTAGTGCTAACCTTGAAAACTCTAAAGAAGCACCGTGCTGCTATTGGATATACTCTTGATGATCTTAAGGGCATTAGTCCCACTCTATGCCAACAAAAAATAAATTTGGAAGCAGATGCCAAACCAGTTCGTGATCCTCAACGACGTCTGAATCCTAAAATGAAAGAAGTGGTAAGAAAAGAAATACTAAAGCTTCTGGAGGGAGGTATAATTTATCCCGTTGCTGATAGTCAGTGGGTAAGTCCTGTTCATTGTGTCCCTAAGAAGGGAGGTATTACTGTTGTTCCTAATGATAAAGATGAATTGATTCCACAAAGAATTATTACCGGTTATAGGATGGTAATTGATTTCCGTAAATTAAATAAGGCTACTAAGAAAGATCATTACCCCTTACCTTTTATTGATGAAATGCTAGAAAGATTATGCAAACATACACATTACTGCTTTCTAGATGGTTATTCTGGTTTCTCTCAAATACCTGTGTCGGCTAAGGATCAATCAAAGACTACTTTTACATGCCCTTTTGGTACTTTTGCTTATAGATGTATGCCTTTTGGTTTATGTAATGCACCTGCTACCTTTCAAAGATGCATGATGGCTATATTCTCTAACTTTTGTGAAAAGATTTGTGAAGTTTTCATGGACGACTTTTCCGTCTATGGATCTTCTTTTGATGATTGCTTGAGCAATCTTGATCGAGTTTTGTAGAGATGTGAAGAAACTAATCTTGTCTTGAATTGGGAAAAGTGCCACTTTATGGTTAATGAAGGTATTGTCTTGGGGCATAAAGTTTCTGAAAGAGGTATTGAAGTTGATAAAGCCAAGGTTGATGCTATTGAAAAGATGCCATGTCCCAAGGACATCAAAGGTATAAGAAGTTTCCTTGGTCACGCCGGATTTTATAGGAGGTTCATCAAGGACTTCTCAAAAATTTCTCGGCCTCTGACTAATTTATTACAAAAAGATATACCATTTGTCTTTGATGATGATTGTGTAGAAGCATTTGAAATACTTAAGAAAGCATTAGTCTCTGCACCTATTGTTCAGCCACCTGATTGGAATTTACCCTTTGAAATTATGTGTGATGCTAGCGATTATGCTGTAGGTGCTGTTCTAGGGCAAAGAGTTGATAAGAAATTAAATGTTATCCATTATGCTAGTAAGACTCTAGACAATGCTCAAAGAAATTATGCTACTACTGAAAAAGAACTTTTAGCAGTTGTATTTGCTTGTGATAAGTTCAGACCTTATATTGTTGATTCTAAAGTAACTATCCACACTGATCATGCTGCTATTAAATATCTTATGGAGAAGAAAGATGCTAAACCTAGACTTATTAGATGGGTTCTCTTGCTACAAGAATTTGATTTGCATATTGTTGATAGAAAAGGAGCTGAGAACCCCGTTGCAGACAACTTATCTAGGTTAGAGAATGTTCTTGATGACCCACTACCTATTGATGATAGCTTTCCTGATGAACAATTAAATGTCATAAGTACTTCTCGTAGTACCCCTTGGTATGCTGATTATGCTAATTACATAGTTGCTAAATTTATACCACCTAGCTTCACATACCAACAAAAGAAAAAGTTCTTCTATGATTTGAGACATTACTTTTGGGATGACCCACATCTTTATAAAGAAGGAGTAGATGGTGTTATTAGACGTTGTGTACCTGAGCATGAACAGGAACAGATCCTACGCAAGTGCCACTCCGAAACTTATGGAGGACACCACGCGGGAGATAGAACTGCACATAAGGTATTGCAATCCGGTTTTTATTGGCCTACTCTCTTCAAGGATGCCCGTAAGTTTGTCCTATCTTGTGATGAATGTCAAAGAATTGGTAATATTAGTAGACGTCAAGAAATGCCTATGAATTATTCACTTGTTATTGAACCGTTTGATGTTTGGGGCTTTGATTATATGGGACCTTTTCCTGCCTCTAATGGATATACACATATTTTAGTTGTTGTTGATTACGTTACTAAGTGGGTAGAAGCTATTCCAACTAGTAGTGCTGATCATAACACTTCTATTAAAATGCTTAAAGAAGTTATTTTTCCGAGGTTTGGAGTCCCTAGATATTTAATGACTGATGGTGGTTCACATTTTATTCATGGTGCTTTCCGTAAAATGCTTGCTAAATATGACGTCAATCATAGAATTGCATCTCCGTATCACCCACAGTCTAGTGGTCAAGTAGAATTGAGTAATAGAGAACTCAAATTAATTTTGCAAAAGACTGTCAATAGGTCTAGAAAGAATTGGTCCAAGAAACTTGATGATGCATTATGGGCCTATAGAACTGCATATAAAAATCCTATGGGTATGTCTCCGTATAAAATGGTATATGGAAAAGCATGTCACTTACCTCTCGAACTAGAACATAAGGCATATTGGGCTATTAAAGAGCTCAACTATGATTTCAAACTTGCCGGTGAAAAGAGGTTATTTGATATTAGCTCACTTGATGAATGGAGAACCCAAGCTTATGAAAATGCCAAGTTGTTTAAAGAAAAGGTTAAAAGATGGCATGACAAAAGGATACAAAAGCGTGAGTTTAATGTAGGTGATTATGTATTGCTATACAACTCTCGTTTAAGATTTTTTGCAGGGAAACATCTCTCTAAATGGGAAGGCCCCTATGTTATCGAGGAGGTCTATCGTTCCGGTGCCATAAAAATCAACAACTTCGAAGGCACAAATCCGAAGGTGGTAAACGGTCAAAGAATCAAACATTATATCTCAGGTAATCCCATAAATGTTGAAACCAATATTATTGAAACCGTAACCCCGGAGGAATACATAAGGGACACTTTCCAGAATGTTTCAGACTCTGAAAAGGAATAGGTATGTGGTACGGTAAGTAAACCGACTCCAAAACAATTTTTAAGGCAATATTTCTCCATTTTGGAATATTTAGAAAAATAGAAAATTAAGTAGCAGTCCGGGAAGGACACGAGGGCCTCACGTGAGTGGAGGGCGCGCCCCCTACCTCGTGAGCACCTCGTGTGCCTTCCGGACTCCGTTTTCTTGCACGATACGTATTTTGGTCGGTAAGAATTCATTATATATTCTCCCGAAGGTTTTGACTCCCGTATCACGCGAAAATCCCTTGTCTTTGTTTTGAGTTGTCCTGCTGCAGATAGAGCAACATGTCGTCCCAGGATTCGGAAGGAGAAAGCTATGTGGCTGATTACCTTGCAGATCCTAAGGTCTATGGGGATGTGGAGCATTGTGGTTGGACTACAGAAGAAGAAGACTATGAACCCAAGAAAAAGGAGGAGACGAGCTCAGATGAAGATGAAGTCCCACTACCTCAACCTGGGGACATGCATGTGGAGTTCAAAAAGTCAAGCCTCCCGGATAGGGTAAAGAAACCTAAGATCGAGTTTATCCCTTTTCGCCTCTTGCAGGAGAACAAGCAGGAACTATGCAAAAAGATACTGAGCTTGGAGCAGGAGAACGAGGACCTAAGGGACCAAAATTCTGTCCTCAAGCGCAAATTAAGGAAGAAGCCTACGCCATCAACAAAATCACCACTGTCTCCACCAACAAAGAAGAATTGAGTATCTGGGTATGGGCACTCCACTTGGCAACTGCCAAGCTTGGGGGAGTGCCCCGGTATCGTATCACCATCACTTTATCTTTACCGTTTTCCTTAGTTCGATCTTATTAGTAGTATTTTGATCTAGTAGAATAAAGTTTATGGCATGATCTAGTTGTGAGTTTTGCTTTATTATCCTTCTATGTAATCGAGTCCGTGAGCTATATAATAAAGATTTGTGTTGAGTCAAGGGCTTGATTATTTTTCCATGATCCTAAGTGAATAAAAGAAAAGAGAAAGAAATAAAAAAGAAACAAAGAGATCATATGGATCTCATGGAGAGTAATGAGCTCACATAGAAAAAGTATGATGAATAAAAGTTGTTGAGAGTTGACAAGCATAGTTTTGGTCATCGTTGCAATTAATAGGAAGTAATAAAGAAAGAGAGGTCTTCACATATAGATATACTATCTTGGACATCTTTTATGATTGTGAGCACTCATTAAAATATGACATGCTAAAGAGTTGACATTGGACAAGGAAGACAACGTAATGGGTTATGTTTTCTTACATCTGAGATAAATTATATTGTCTTGGATCTTCCAACATGTTGAGCTTGCCTTTCCCCCTCATGCTAGCCAAATTCATTGCACCAAGTAGAGATACTACTTGTGCTTCCAAATACCCTTAAACCAGTTTTGCCATGAGAGTCCACCATATCTACCTATGGATTGAATAAGATCCTTCAAGTAAGTTGTCATCGGTGCAAAGCAATAAAAATTGCTCTCTAAATATGTATGATTGATTGGTGTGGGAGAAATAAGCTTTATACGATCTTGTGATGTGGAAGTAATAAAAGCGACGGACTGCATAATAAAGGTTCATATCACAAGGGGCAATATAAAGTGACGTTCTTTCGCATTAAGATTTTGTGCATCCAACCATAAAAGCGCATGGCAACCTCTGCTTCCCTCTGCGAAGGGCCTATCTTTTATCATTATCTTCTACCTTATGCAAGAGTCATGGTGATTTTCACCCTTCCTTTTTACACTTTATCCTTTGGCAAGCACAGTATGTTGGAAAGATCCTGGTATATATGGCTAATTGGATGTGAGTTTTCATGAACTATTACTGTTGACATTACCCTTGAGGTAAAACGTTGGGAGGCAAGACTATAAGCCCCTATCTTTCTCTGTGTCCGATTAAAACTCCATACCCATAAGTATTGCGTGAGTGTCAGCAATTGTGAAAGATTATATGATAGTTGAGTATGTGGACTTGCTGAAAAGCTCTTATACATTGACTCTTTCCTATGTTATGATAAATTGCAATTGCTTCAATGACCGAGATTGTAGTTTGTTAGTTTTCAATGAAGTTTACGATTCATACTTGATATTGTGATTGAATTATTACTCTAGCATTAGAGATCATATGACAAAAATTATATAAGTTGCTGTTATAAGAATGATCATGATGCCCTCATGTCCGTATTTTATTTTTATCGACACCTTCATCTCTAAACATGTGGACATATTTTTCGATTTCGGCTTTTCGCTTGAGGACAAGCGAGGTCTAAGCTTGGGGGAGTTGATACGTCCATTTTGCATCATGCTTTTATATCGATATTTATTGCATTATGGGCTATTATTTCACATTATGTCACAATACTTATGGCTATTCTCTCTTATTTTACAAGGTTTACATAAGGAGGGAGAATGCCGGCAGCTGGAATTCTGGGCTGGAAAAGGAGCAAATATTAGAGACCTATTCTGCACAACTCCAAAAGTCCTGAAACTCCACGGAACACCTTATAATAAATAATGAAAAATCCTCGCCAAAGATGAAGACCAGGGGGCCCACACCCTTCTCACGAGGGTGGGGGGTGCGCCCCCTAGGGCGCGCCCCCTACCTCGTGGGCCCCCTGGTGGCTCTCCGATGACCATCTTCTCCTATATGAAGTCCTTCATTGAGAAAAAAATAATAGGCAACCTTTCCGGACGAAACTCTGCCGCCACGAGGCGGAACCTTGGCGGATCCAATCTAGAGCTCCGGCAGAGCTGTTCTGCCGGGGAAACTTCCCTCCCGGAGGGGGAAATCATCGCCATCGTCATCACCAACGCTCCTCTCATCGGGAGAGGGCAATCTCCATCAACATCTTCATCAGCACCATCTCATCTCAAAACCCTAGTTCATCTCTTGTATCCAATTCTTGTCTCCAAGTCCGGGATTGGTGCTAGTAGGTTGCTAGTAGTGTTAATTACTCCTTGTAGTTGATGCTAGTTGGTTTAATTGGTGGAAGATCATATGTTCAGATCCTTTATGCATATTAATACCCCTCTGATTATGAACATGATTATGCTTTGTGAGTAGTTACGTTTGTTCCTGAGGACAAGGGAGAAGTCTTGCTATTAGTAGTCATGTGAATTTGGTATTCGTTCGATATTTTGATGAGATGTATGTTGTCTAGCCTCTAGTGGTGTTATGTGAACGTCGACTACATAACACTTCACCATTATTTGGGCCTAGAGGAAGGCATTGGGAAGTAATAAGTAGATGATGGGTTGCTAGAGTGACAGAAGCTTAAACCCTAGTTTATGCGTTGCTTCGTAAGGGGCTGATTTGGATCCATATGTTTCATGCTATGGTTAGGTTTACCTTAATACTTTTGTTGTAGTTGCGGATGCTTGCAATAGAGGTTAATCATAAGTGGGATGCTTGTTCAAGTAATAACATCACCCAAGCACCGGTCCACCCACATATCAAATTATCAAAGTACCGAATGCGAATCATATGAACGTGATGAAAACTAGCTTGACAATATTCCCATGTGTCCTAGGGAGCGCTTTTCCTTATATAAGAGTTTGTCCAGGCTTGTCCTTTACTACAAAAAGGATTGGGCCACCTTGCTGCACTTTATTTACTTTTGTTCTTGTTGCTCGTTACAAATTATCTCATCACAAAACTATCTGTTACCACTTATTTCAGTACTTACAGAGAATACCTTGCTGAAAACCGTTTATAATTTCCTTCTGCTCCTCGTTGGGTTCGACACTCTTACTTATCGAAAGGACTATGATAGATCCCCTATACTTGTGGGTCATCATGCATCCAATTCCATAAACCCCAAAGTTATTCCATATGAGTCCACCATACCTACCTATATATGGTATCTACCTGCCGTTCCAAGTAAATTTGTATGTGCCAAACTCTAAACCTTCAAATAAACATTCTGTTTTGTATGCTCGAATAGCTCATGTATCAACTAGGGCTGTCTGTATCCTCCATGCTAGGTGGGTTATTCTCAAGAGGAGTGGACTCCACTCCTCACTCGCGAGAAAATGGCTGGTCACCGGGATGCCCAGTCCCATGCTCAAATCAAATCAAAATAATTGCAAACAAAACTCCCCCAGGATTGTTGTTAGTTGGAGGCACCCATTGTTTCGGGCAAGCCATGGATTGATGCTTGTTGGTGGTGGGGGAGTATAAACTTTACCGTTCTGCTTGGGAACCGCCTATAATGTGTGTAGCATGGAAGATATCGAGATCTCTCGGTTGTTATGTTGACAACAAAAGTATACCGCTCAAAATATTATTCATCTCTATTTCAAAACCGAGCTCTGGAACCTCTACAAATCCCTGCTTCCCTCTATGAAGGGCTTATCCATTTACTTTTATGTTGAGTCATCATCCTCTTATTAAAAAGCACCAGTTAGAGAGCAACGCTGACATTTGCATCCATTACTGTTAGTTTACATTGAGTATGACTTGACTGGATCTCTTTTACCATGAATTACAATGTCTAGTCAGTCCTTGATCTTTAAAGGTGCTCTGCATTTATGTTTTGCGGTCTCAGAAAGGGCTAGCGAGATACCATCTTGTTATATCATATTATGATTGTTTTGAGAAAGTGTTGTCATCCGAGATTTATTATTATTGCTCGCTAGTTGATTATGCCATTGATATGAGTAAACATGAGACTTAAATGTTATTGTGAATATGGTTAGTTCATAATCTTTGCTGAAAACTTGAATGCTGGCTTTACATATTTGCAACAACAAGAGCAAACAGAGTTTGTAAAAGTTTTTCTTTATCACTTTCAGTTTATCAACTGAATTGCTTGAGGACAAGCAAAGGTTTAAGCTTGGGGGAGTTGATATGTCTCTGTCGTATCTACTTTTCCAAACACTTTTGCCCTTGTTTTGGACTCTAACTTGCATCATTTAAATGAAACTAACCTGGACTGACACTGTTTTCAGCAGAATTGCCATGGTGTTATTTTTGTGCTGAAATAAAACTTCTCGAAATGACCTAAAAATCAACGGAGATTATTTTTGGAATATATAAAAATGCTGGAAGAAGAATCCACGTCAGGGGGCCCACACCCTATCCACGAGGGTGGGGGCGCGCCCCCTACCTCGTGGGCCCCCTGACGCTCCACTGACCTCAACTCCAACTCCATATATTCACTTTCGGGGAGAAAAAAATCAGAGAGAAGGATTCATCGTGTTTTACAATACGAAGCCGCCACCAGGCCCTAAATTCTCTCGGGAGGGCTGATCGGGAGTCCGTTCGGGGCTCCGGAGAGGGGAATCCGTCGCCATCGTCATCATCAACCTTCCTCCATCACCAATTTCATGATGCTCACCGCCGTGCGTGAGTAATTCCATCATAGGCTTGCTGGACGGTGATGGGTTGGATGAGATTTATCATGTAATCGAGTTAGTTTGTTAGGGTTTGATCCCTAGTATCCATTATGTTCTGAGATTGATGTTGCTATGACTTTGCTATGCTTAAGGCTTGTCACTAGGGCCCGAGTGCCATGATTTCATATTTGAACCTATTATGTTTTCATGAATATATGTGAGTTCTTGATCTTATCTTGCAAGTCTATAGTCAACTATTATGTGTTATGATCCGTTAACCCCGAAGTGACAATACTCGGGACCATTACCGGTGATGACCGTAGTTTGAGGAGTTCATGTATTCACTATGTGTTAATGCTTTGGTCCGGTACTCTATTAAAAGGAGGCCTTAATATCCCTTAGTTTCCAATAGGACCCCGTTGCCACGGGAGGGCAGGACAAAAGATGTCATGCAAGTTCTTTTCCATAAGCACATATGACTATATTCGGAATACATGCCTACATTACATTGATGAACTAGAGCTAGTTCTGTGTCACCCTATGTTATAACTGTTGCATGATCGATCACATCCGACATAATTCTCCATCACCGATCCAATGCCTACGAGCTTTTCATATATTGTTCTTCGCTTATTTACTTTTCCGTTGCTACTGTTACAATCACTATAAAACCCAAAAATATTAGTTTTGCTACCGTTACCACTACTATCATATTACTTTGCTACTAAATACTTTGTTGCAGATATTAAGTTTCCAGGTGTGGTTGAATTGACAACTCAGCTGCTAATACTTGAGAATATTCTTTGGCTCCCCTTGTGTCGAATCAATAAATTTGGGTTGAATACTCTACCCTCGAAAACTATTGCGATCCCCTATACTTGTGGGTTATCAGTGGCCGCCTCGGGGACCCCCTTGACTTGTTCCCGACTCCAACACCTCTTATATAACCCCAAACTTCCAGAAAGAAACCTAGATCGGGAGTTCCGCTGCCGCAAGCCTCCGTAGCCACCGAAAACCAATCTAGACCCATTCTGGCACCCTGCCAGAGGGGAGAATCCCTCTCTGGCGGCCATCTTAATCATCCCGACGCTCTCCATGATGAGGAGGGAGTAGTTCACCCTCGGGGCTGAGGGTATGTACCGGTAGCTATGTGTTTGATCTCTCTCTCTCATGTTCTTGATTCACACGATCTTGATATATCACGAGCTTTGCTATTATAGTTGGATCTTATGATGTTTCTCCCCCTCTACTCTCTTGTGATGAATTCAGTTTTCCCTTTGAAATTATCTTATCGGATTGAGTCTATAAGGATTTGAGAACACTTGGTGTATGTCTTGCATGTGCTTATCTGTGGTGACAATGGGATATCACGTGATCCACTTGATGTATGTTTTGGTGATCAACTTGCGAGTTCTATGACCTCGTGAACTTATGCATAGGGGTTTGCACACGTTCTTTTCTTGACTCTCCGGTAGAAATTTTGGGGCACTCTTTGAAGTACTTTGTGTTGGTTGAATAGATGAATCTGAGATTGTGTGATGCTTATCGTATAATCATACCCACGGATACTTGAGGTGACATTGGAGTATCTAGGTGACATTAGGGTTTTGGTTGATTTGTGTCTTAAGGTGCTATTCTAGTATGAACTCTAGGATAGATTGAACAGAAAGAATAGCTTCATGTTATTTTACTAGGGACTATTGAATAGATCAATCAGAAAGGATGACTTTGAGGTGGTTTCGTACGCTACAATAATCTCTTCGTTTGTTCTCCGCTATTAGTGACTTTGGAGTGACTTTTTGTTGCATGTTGAGGGATAGTTATATGATCCAATTATGTTATTATTGTTGAGAGAACTTTCACTAGTGAAAGTATGAACCCTAGGCCTTGTTTCCTAGCATTGCAATACTGTTTACGCTCACTTTTATCATTATTTACCTTGCTGTTTTTATATTTTCAGATTACAAAAACCTATATCTATCATCCATATTGCACTTGTATCACCATCTCTTTGCCGAACTAGTGCACCTACACAATTTACCATTGTATTGGGTGTGTTGGGGACACAAGAGACTCTTTGTTATTTGGTTGCAGGGTTTTTTGAGAGAGAGCATCTTCATCCTACACCTCCCACGGGTTGATAAACCTTAGGTCATCCACTTGAGGGAAATTTTCTACTATCCTACAAACCTCTGCACTTGGAGGCCCAACAACGTCTACAAGAAGAAGGTTGTGTAGTAGACACCAAGCTGTTTTCTGGCCCCGTTGCCGGGGAGGTTAGCGCTTGAAGGTATATCTTTAGATCTTGCAATCGAATCTTTCTGTTTCTTGTTTTATCACTAGTTTGTCTTTAAAAGAAAATTACAAAAAATGGAATTGAGGGTACCTCATATGCTTCATCTTTTTAATATCTTTCATGAAAATAAGGATTCCGATAATTGTGCCAAAATGCTATAAGAAGAATGCAATAAAATGTTTGGCACCAAAACTTTGAATGATGAGCACGATGGCAATGTTGTTAGTATGAACTCTTTGAATACCCATAGTACTAATGATGATTGCACTAGACATGATGAAAATGTCTCTTATAAGCATGTCAATTTTTGTGGAGTGCATAGAGTTTGCAAGTACACACCAAATAGGGAATATAGATTTTGCAAGAGGCATAAGTATTTAGGAACTAAATGGTTGCAAGAAAGGCTAGATGTTTGTGCTGAAAATTTAATTTTTCTTAGCCATCCTTGTGAGCTTTGCAATGAACGTGGTCATTTAAATATCCAATCCCAATTGTTTCATGATCGAATCATGTCCAAAAATTGTGATGATTTGATTTCCCTTGCACATCATAATGAACTTAGTTTGCTTGTGGGTTATGAAGAAATGAAATGTATAACTAAGGATCTTCCAGAATTTGTCCTTGATAAAGTTCTTGATTTTGATTTAGAGGAAATTTATATGTATTGTGCGGTGAATTGCATTGAAAATCCTTATATTTCCAATTACATAAAGTCAAGAAAAAATTATAAGATGAAGAGAATACTAATGAAAGGGAAGAGATTTCCCAATATCCTCCTATTTTTTCTTATGATGAATCAGGTAACAAGGAGGAGCCTTCTATCCAACCAATCTCATTAATAAGGAGCTCCAAAAAGAGGATTAAACCCACACATGATGTGAAGAAGAAAAATAAAAGACAGAGAAGCAAAGGTAATAAGGTATTCCTCCCAAATAATGTTGCTCCTATTACTCATTGTGATGATGATAATTGTTATATTATTGGTGCTATCCATACTATTAATGATGAGGGTGATTATGCTTATGATATGAAAAGGCCCAAGCTTGGGGATGCTATGATTAATGGAGATGATATTTTTAGTCTCCCAAGTTTTGATGAGCAAATTTACTATGATGATAGCATGCCTCCTATTTATGATGATTATATTGATGAAAGTGGGTTCAGAAGAGTGTCAACTTTAGGAAGTAATGATCCCACTATTTTGGAGGATGTTGAATCTTATTGTGATAATTATAAAAGTGGATTTGGAGAGGTCATGACTTTATTTAGTAATGATTCCACTATCTTGGAAGAGGTTTCAATTGATTATGATGAGAGCAAAGTTGCTACTTATGTGATTATTGTGATGACACTTATGCTATAAAAGTAGTGATGATCATATTTATAAAATTTGTCATGATTATGACTATCCTTTTCCTGAACATTACTCTTTTAATATGGAAACACTTTATAGTATTCGAGTTTCTTATGATACTCCCACTATTTCGAATGAGAAGAAATTTGCTTATGTGGAGAATAGTAAATTTTCTATACTTGTAGATCATGAAAAGAATGCTTTATGTGATAGTTATATTTTTGAATTCATTCATGATGCTACTGAAAATTATTATGAGGGAGGAATATATGCTTGTAGGAATTGCAATAATATCAAGTTTCCTCTCTACATGTTGAAAATCTTGAAGCTATGCTTGTTTTGCCTTCCTATGCTAGTTGATTATTGTTACCATAAGTTGTTTGCTCACAAAATCCCTATGCATAGGAAGTGGGTTAGACTTAAATGTGCTAGTCATATTCTTCATGATGCTCTCTTTATGTTTCAATTCTTATCTTTTATGTGAGCATCATTGAAATCATCATGCCTAGCTAGGGGCGTTAAACGATAGCGCTTGTTGGAAGCCAACCCAATTTTATTTTTGTTCTTTGCTTTTTCCTCCTGTTTAGTAATAAATAATTCATCTAGCCTCTTTTTAGATGTGGTTTTATGTTTTAGTTAGTGTTTGTGCCAAGTAGAACCTTTGGGAAGACTTGGGTGAAGTCTTTGCGATCTTGCTGTAAAAAACAAAAACTTTTGCGCTCACGAGATTAGCTGCCATTTTTTACTGGAGAATGCGATTAGGTTGATTCTTTTTGAAGATAATTAAAAAACTTCCTCAGGTCCACCAATTTATTTAAGAATTTTTGGACTGACAGAAGTATTCGAATGATACAGATTACTATAGACTGTTCTGTTCTTGACAAATTCTGTTTTCATTGTGTTGTTTGCTTAATTTGATGAATCTATGAGTAGTATCGGAGGGTATGAACCATAGAGAAGTTGGAATACAGTAGATATTACACCAATATGAATTTAGAATGAGTTCGCAACAGTACCTAAGTGGTGATTTATTTTCTTATATTAACGAAGCTTACGAGTTTTCTGTTAAGTTTTGTGTTGTGAAGTTTTCAAGTTTTGGGTAAAGATTCGATGGACTATGGAATAAGGAGTGGAAATAGCCTAAGCTTGGGGATGCCCAAGGCACCCCAAGGTAATATTCAAGGATGACCAAGAGCCTAAGCTTGGGGATGCCCCAGATGGCATCCCCTCTTTCGTCTTCATTCATCGGTGATACGTCTCCAACGTATCTATAATTTTTGATTGTTCCATGCTATTATATTATCAACCTTGGATGTTTTATATGCATTTATATGATATTTTATATGATTTTTGGGACTAACCTATTAACCTAGAGCCCAGTGCCAGTTTTTGTTTTTTCCTTGTTTTAAAGTATCACAGAAAAGGAAAATCAAACGGAGTCCAATTGACCTGAAACTTCACGGAAGTTATTTTTGGACCAGAAGGAGCCCACGGAGTATCGGAGTTGGACCAGAAGAGTCCCGGGCTGCCCACGAGGGTGGGGGGCGCGCCCAGGGGGGTGGGCCTGGAGGTCCACCGACGTACTTCTTCCTCCTATATATACCCATATACCCTAAAAACTTCGGGGAGCATAATAGATCGGGAGTTCCGTCACCAGAAACCTATGTAGCCACCGAAAACCAATCTAGACCCATTCTGGCACCCTGTCGGAGGGGGCAATCCCTCTCCGGTGGCCATCTTCATCATCCTGGCGCTCTCCATGATGAGGAGGGAGTAGTTCTCCCTCGGGGCTGAGGGTATGTACCAGTAGCTATGTGTTTGATCTCTCTCTCTCTCTCTCGTGTTCTTGAGGTGATACGATCTTGATGTATCGCGAGCTTTGCTATTGTAGTTGGATCTTATGATGTTTCTCCCCCTCTAATCTCTTGAAATGGATTGAGTTTTCCCTTTGAAGTTATCTTATCGGATTGAGTCTTTAAGGATTTGAGAACACTTGATGTATGTCTTGAGTGGGATACCCGTGGTGACAATGGGGTATTCTATTGATCCACTTGATGTATGTTTTGGTGATCAACTTTCGGGTTCTGCCCATGAACCTATGCATAGGGGTTGGCACATGTTTTCATCTTGACTCTCCGGTAGAAACTTTGGGGCACTCTTTGAAGTACTTTATGTTGGTTGAATAGATGAATCTGAGATTGTGTGATGCATATCGTATAATCATACCCACGGATACTTGAGGTGACATTGGAGTATCTAGGTGATATTAGGGTTTTGGTTGATTTGTGTCTTAATGTGTTATTCTAGTACAAACTCTATGATAGATTGAACGAAAAGAATAGCTTCATGTTATTTTACTACGGACTCTTGAATAGATCGATCAGAAAGGATAACTTTGAGGTGGTTTCGTACCCTACCATAATCTCTTCATTTGTTCTCTGCTATTAGTGACTTTGGAGTGACTCTTTGTTGCATGTTGAGGGATAGTTATATGATCCAATTATGTTATTATTGTTGAGGGAACTTGCACTAGTGAAAGTATGAACCCTAGGCCTTGTTTCAACGCATTGCAATACCGTTTGTGCTCACATTTATCATTAGTTACCTTGCTGTTTTTATATTTTCAGATTACAAAAACCATTATCTACTATCCATATTGCACTTGTATCACCATATCTTCGCCTAGTGCACCTATACAATTTACCATTGTATTGGGTGTGTTGGGGACACAAGAGACTCTTTATTATTTGGTTGCAGGGTTGCTTGAGAGAGACCATCTTCATCCTACGCCTCCTATGGAATGATAAACCTTAGGTCATCCACTTGAGGGAAATTTGCTACTGTCCTACAAACCTCTGCACTTGGAGGCCCAACAACGTCTACAAGAAGGTTGTGTAGTAGACATCAATCGGTAACTTTACTTGGAGCTATATTTTTATTCACCACATGATATGTGTTTTGCTTGGAGCGTCATTTTATTTTATTTTGCTTTGCTTGCTGTTTGAATAAAATACCAATATCTGGAATTCATAAATGTTAGAGAGTCTTCACATAGTTGCATAATTATTCGACTACTCATTGATCTTCACTTATATCTTTCGGAGTAGTTTGTCATTTGCTCTAGTGCTTCACTTATATCCTTTTAGAGCACGGCGGTGGTTTTATTTTGAAGAAATAGATGAACTCTCATGCTTTACTTATATTATTTTGAGTGTCTTTAGAACAGCATGGTAATTTGATTTGGTTATAAAATTAGTCCTAATATGATGGGCATTCAAGATGGGTATAATAAAAACTTTCATATAAAGTGCATTGAATACTATGAGAAGTTTGATGCTTGATGATTGTTTTGAGATATGAAGATGGTGATATTAGAGTCATGCTAGTTGAGTAATTGTGAATTTGAGAAATACTTGTGTTGATGTTTGGAAGTCCCGTAGCATGCACGTATGGTAACCGTTGTGTGACAAATGTGAAACATGAGGTGTTCTTTGATTGTCTTCCTTATGAGTGGCGGTTGGGGACGAGCGATGGTCTTTTCCTACCAATCTATCCCCCTAGGAGCATGCGCGTAATGCTTGGTTTTTGATGACTTGTAGATTTTTGCAATAAGTATGTGAGTTCTTTATGACTAATGTTGAGTCCATGGATTATACGCACTCTCACCTTTCCATCATTGCTAGCCTCTTCGGTACCATGCATTACCCTTTCTAACCTCGAGAGTTGGTGCAAACTTCGCCGGTGCATCCAAACCCCGTGATATGATACGCTCTGTCACACATAAACCTCCTTATATCTTCCTCAAAACAGCCACCATACCTACCTATTATGGCATTTCCATAGCCATTCTGAGATATATTGCCATGCAACTTTCCGCCATTCCGTTCATCATGACACACATCATCATTGTCATATTGCCTTGCATGATCGTGTAGTTGACATCATATTTGTGGCAAGGCCACCATGTATAATTTATCATACATGTCACTCTTGATTCATTGCCCATCCCGGTACACCGCTGGAGGCGTGCATATAGAGTCATATTTTGTTCTAGTATCGAGTTGTAATCTTTGAGTTGTAAATAAATAGAAGTGTGATGATCATCATTAATAGAGCATTGTCCCGAAAAAAATAAAAAAAGAAAAGCCAAATAGAAAAAAGAAGGCCAAATAAAAAAAAGGAAAGGCTAAATAATATATATATATATATATATATATATATATATAATAAGAAGGGACAATGCTACTATCCTTTTCCACACTTGTGCTTCAAAGTAGAACCATGATCTTCATGATAGAGAGTCTCTTGTTTTGTCACTTTCATATACTAGTGGGAATTTTTCATTATATAACTTGGCTTGTATATTCCAATAATGGGCTCCCTCAAATGCCCTAGGTCTTCGTGAGCAAGCAAGTTGGATGCACACCCACTTAGTTTCTTTTTGTTCATCTTTCATATATTTATAGCTCTCACTACTGGAATCAGCTTCTTTGCCATCCGCCAGCTGACGGCAAAGAGCCTCCTTGCCGTCCGCTTCCACAAAGCGGACGGCAAATGTAACATCCCAAAATTTCAATTTGGAATGTTATATACACTAGATCATCATTGCATATCATATTTATTGCATTTTGGTTGATCCTAGAAATTTTTCGCAACTCAAGGACCCTCGGAGAGAGTTGGGGATTTCGTTATTTTCATATTTGAGTTGTCTCAAATTTTGAAAATAGGATCATTTAATTTTATTTATTTCATCTTCAATTATTTATAATATAAAAAAATATGAGAGAGGGAATAAAATGACTTTCCCAAAATAAAGAAATATTGAGGATTTAAAAAAAAATCATTTAAGATTTTATTTGGTATTATTTGCTATTTTATTCGAATTTAGGAAAAATGCACGTTTTTCAAAATTGCATTTAGGCCCCACATAAATGTTCATCCTGTGCGGCTTGATTTTAGAAGCCGGGGAAAATTTATTTCGGGATTTTTGGAGTCCGTTTAGTAATTCTTTCGTTAGTTTTTCTGCGCGGAATTATTTTAAAAAAAGTTCAAACCGACCCTGGGCCGTAACCGGCCAGGACTCCGCCTGGCCGGGGCTTTATAAGCCGCCGCCCCGGGGCCCGAGCCAGCCCAACCTGCGCCCCAAACCCTAGCCGCTCCCGATCCGCCTCCGCCGCCCGATCCGCGCCGCGCCGCCGCCCGATCCGTGCCGCGCCGCCGCCCGATCCGTGCCGCGCCGCCGCCCGCTACCGCCGCCCGCGCCGCGCCACCGCCCGCCGCCGCCGCCGCCCGCCGGACCCGCCGCTCGAGGTTTACCTCGATCCCACCGCCGTTTTTATTAGAAAAACCGTTCGGTTTTTCCGTCGGTTTCCGTCGGTTTTTTAGTTTTGGTTTGTTTTAAATAGATCGGTTTTTCCGGTTTATTTAAATAGTGAGCGTTCGTCCGTTCGTTCGTTTTAACAAACGCTCGTCGTTTTTCTTTTTCTCGGATTAAATCCACGATTTTTTCTGATCGCGATCTCTGATCCAATTTTCGTTTTAGTCTAACTTTTCGCTCGTTTATCGGAATCAGGTGATTCAAGCGCCTGGAGTTTTGTATCGAAACCCTTTTTCCGTTTAACCAACTTAAACAAGTTTTTGCTTCTATAAAAATTGCCTTAGATCCAGAATAGTAAACGAAGCCTGTTTCTTTTGTTGTTTGTCTTTCGTTGCTTCGTTTGTTTTGATTCTTTTTGCCAACCGGAGTTCTTAATTTGAACTTTCTGGTTAGATCTCTTATTTGAGTTTTACCTATGCATTAGTTGAGTACTTATTGTGTGCTTGTTTGTTTGCGATAGAGAACCCAGAGTGCGCCGCTTGTTACTTCGAATCGCTAGGTTTGCCAGATCATCAGCAAGGCAAGTAACACTTTGATCATGCTTTCCCACTACCCAGTTTTATTGCATTAGATCAATCCTTACACATTGCATGATTAGGATCTAATTAAATTGTGGGATTGGGAAGTAGTTGAGGTAGTACCTATTACCTGTTTATTATCAAAACTTTGGGAGTTACTTCTACGTTCGCTTATTATGCCATGCTATGCTAGTAGACGTGGATTGGGTGAGTGCATCCATGACAGATGTGAGATTGTTAATTAATGGTTTATTTAAGGTGGCAACTTAAACAAACATCTGGGTGGATTGAGGTACCTGGGTATTCCAGGATTGCCTGTTTTGTTTTTGGACCGCCACCCAGGCACAAAGGGATCATGAGATTATTCATGCTAGAAACTTCCGTGTGCAGCCACAAGCTATTATGAGCTCTAGCATAGTTGACTAAGTCGTGCGAACTCTTACAGTGGTAGACTAGCAGATGTAGGGGATGTAGGTGGTACGGTCTACCCATCGTAAGGTGCTAGCGCTTCTGAAAGACTATGTCTTGGTCATCCATTTCCGAAACACCGTGTAGTGCGAGAAACCAAACGGAGGCGATCGAGTCTTGTGGGAAAAGTGCGCAAACCTCTGCAGAGTGTATAAACTAATCATGGTTAGCCGAGTCCCCGGTTATGGACATCTTGAGTATCTAGTACCTGGATTATCATGTGAATCTCAACATGTTACTCTAAAATTAATTTTGTTGGGTTTTGTTTAATGATGATGATTAATTGGGATTGAGAATGCTGTCAACCATTCTCAATGTTTAACAACCACCATGATAGTTAAATAAATTTATTACTTTGCAGTAGGGAAAAATTGGCTTTATGCAAAACTGTGACCATAGAGCTTTCCACCAGCCTAATATGCATATAGAATAGTTGTTTCTTTCCATTACTCTCTATGTGTTACTTTGCCAGCATATTCCATGTGCTGACCCGTTTTCGGGCTGCAACGTTAATGTTGCAGACTTTTCATATGACGATTAAGGAGTTTTTAGGTCGTGGTTCTATACTCAGTGATGCCATTGGAGTTGATGGACTCACCTATGTTCTAAGCCTTCCGCTGTTATCGTTGTTAGATGGCCTTAAGCCATATTTATTGTAATAAGTTCTCTTTTGAGACACTCAATGTAATAAGTGTGTGATTGCTACTCTACTATAAATCCTTCAAGTACTGTATGGTGTCAGCATTACTAATCCAGGGATGACACCGGAGCACATAGATTGGACCGTTTGAGGTCTGGTCGCTACAAGATGGTATCAGAGCACACGCTGACTGTAGGACACGACCACTAAGCTAAAGACCTAGATCACTACTCACTCTCTTCTCTTTCTGACTCCTCATCTTTTCTACTCTTTTAGGATGGCGGATGCAAGGAACAAGTTCACTCAACCGGATGAAGACATACCCTTTGGACGTCACTTGAAGGAAGTCACTAGATATCTGAACATAGGAGTACCAAGCTTCACCGGAACCTACACCGCCACTTTACCTGAAGAAGAGCGCTGGATGATTCAAGTTCAAGTTCCAGGAAGGAATTCATGCCAGTCACTGAGCCCATAGAGTTTTCTTTTGATGCACCAACTTGGAATCTAGGAAAGAGCATGGCAGCTCACATCACCATGGGACGCATTGGAGAAGTCTACCGCAATGATCTCAAGGATACTATCTACCAGATTTGTGGGTGCCGAAATGAGCACTGGGAGATGATCAGCACCAGAAATGATAGATCAATTGCAGCTTCCATCCAGGAGTTAAACCAGCACATTAGACGTTAGGAGAATCAGATGTGCACCGACATGATAGACCTGAAGAAGGCAAAGACAAGAATCAAGGAACTGGAGGAAGAACTCAAGGTTACTCATGAAGATTATGAAGAAGAAATTGAAGTATTAGTGGATATGAATGCCGACCTAACAATGAAGATCGGAATATTTATGGGAGGCCCTACACCGGTAGAAGAAGACGAAGAACCCAAGGAGATTCGCCCGGAAGACTACATCATCAACGACGACACCGACTCAGATCTTGACGATAGCGATGATGACTATGGTGATGAAGTCGGAGCAGATATCATGGAGTCTGCAACCGAAGAATATTTCTAGTAGACCACCTCATCAATAGTTGTAGCGACCAGACCTCAAACAGTCTGATCTCTGTGCTTCGGTGTCATCCCTGGATCAGTAATAATGACACCACACAGTACTCGGAGGATTTATAGCAGAGTGGCAATCACACACTTATTACAACGAGTGTCTCATAAGAGAATTTATTACAATAAATATGGCTTAAGGTCATCTAATAACGATAACAGCGGAAGGCTTGGAAGATAAGTGAGTCCATCAACTCCAATGGCATCACTGAGTATAGAACCACGACCTAAAAACTCCTTAATCATCGTCTGAAAAGTCTGCAACATTAACGTTGCAGCCCGAAAACAGGTCAGCACATGGAATATGCTGGCAAGGTAACACATAGAGAGTAATGGAATGAAATAGCTATACTATATGCATATTTGGCTAGTGGAAAGCTCTATGGTTACAGTTTTGCGTAAAGCCAATTTTTCCCTACTTCAAAAGAATAAAATTTAATTACTATCATGGTGGTTGTTAAACATTGAGAATGGTTGACAGCATTCTCAATCCCAATTAAGCATCATCATTAAACATAACCCAACAAAATTAATTTAGAGTAACATGTTGAGATTCACATGAAAATCCAAGTACTAGATACTCAAAACGTCCATAACTGGGGACACGGCTAACCATGATTAGTTTATTACACTCTGTAGAGGTTTGCGCACTTTTCCCCACAAGACTCGATCGCCTCCGTTTGGTTTCTCGCACTACAGGGAGTTTGAGAAGACGGATGACCGAGACATAGTCTTTCAGAAGCACTAGCACCTTACGATCGGGTAGACCGTACCACCTACATCCCCTACATCTGCTAGTCTACCACTTTAAGAGTTCGCACAACTTAGTCAACTATGCTAGAGCCCATAATAGCTTGTGGCTGCACATGGAAGTTTCTAGTATGAATAGTCTCATGATCCCTTTGAACCTGGGTGGCGGTCCATAAAAAACAGGCAATCCTAGTCTACCCAGGTGCCTAGACAGGCAATCCTGGAATAACCAGGTACCTCAATCCACCCAGATGTGTGTTTAAGTGGCCACCTTAGATAAACCATTAATTAACAATCTCATATCTGTCATGGATATCACTCACCCAATCCACGTCTATAGCCTAGCATGGCATAAAAAGCAAACGTAGAAGTAACTCCCAAAGGTTTGATAATAAACAGGTAATAGGCACTACCTCATCTACTTCCCATCCTACAATTTAATTAGATCCTAATCATGCAATGTGTGAGGATTGATCTAATGCAATAAAACTGGGTAGTAGAAAATGTGTGATCAAAGTGTTACTTGCCTTGCTGATGATCTGTGAAACCTAACGATTCGAAGTAACAAGCGACACACTCCGGGTATTCTATCGCAGACAAACAAATAAGCATACAATAAGTACTCATCTAATGCACGGGTAAAACTCAAATAAGAGATCTAACCAGAAGGTTCAACTTAAGAACTCCGGTTTGCAAAAAGAATCAAATCGAACGAAGCAACGAAAGTCAAACGGCGAAAGAAAACAACTTCGTTCTAGTAATCTGGATCTAGGGCAAATTTTACAGTAGCAAAATCTTGTTTAAGTTGATTAAACGGATAGAGGGTTTCGAGACGAAACTCTAGGCGCTTGAATCGCCTGATTCCAATAAACGAGCGAAAAGTTATACTAAAACGAAAATCGGATCAGGAATCGCGATCAGAAAAATTGCGGATTTAATCCGAGAAAAAGAAAAACGACAAACGCTCGCTAAAATAAATAAACAGGAAAACCGATCTATTTTAAAAACCGATGAAAACCGATCGTTTTTTTAAAGATGGCATGGAAAACGAGGCGGCGACAAACCTCGGCGGCGGCGACGGCGTCCGACGGGCGGCGCGGCGGCGGAGTCGGCGGGGCGGCGCGGGGTGGCGGCGCGGAGCGGCGGCAGCGGCGGGCAGGGCGGCGGCGGTGGGGCGGGGCGGGGCTGGCTAGGGTTTGGCCCGGGGGGGGGGCTGGGCCGGCTTTTATTGCCTAGTCGGGCCAGAGTCCTAGTCGGACACGGCCCGTTAGGTCGGTTCATTTTTTTAAATTATTCCGCTTGGAAGAAAAATAAAAAGAAATACTAAACGGACTCCAAAAATTCCGAAACAAATTTTCACGGGCTTCTAAAATCAAGCCGCACAAGGTGAACTTTTATTTGGGACCTAAATGCAATTTTGAAAAACGCACATTTTTCCTAAATTCAAATAAAACACCGAAAAACTCCGAAATAAAACTTTATTTCATTTTATTATTAAATCCTCAATATTTCTTTATTTTGGGAAAGTCATTTTATTCCCTCTCTCACTTTTTTGTAATAGTTATAATTGATGATAAAATAAATAAAATCAAATGATCCTATTCTCAAAATTTGAGAAAACTCAATATGAAAATAACGAAATCCCCAACTCTCTCCGTGGGTCATTGAGTTGCGTAGAATTTCTAGGATCAACCAAAATGCAAAATAAAATATGATATGCATGATGATCTAATGTATAACATTCCAAATTGAAAATTTGGGATGTTATAAACCTAACCCCCTTAAGATGAATCTCGCCCTCGAGATTCGGGTTGGCTAGAAAATAGGTGAGGGTGGTCCTTGAGCAAATATTCCTCTCGTTCCCAAGTGGCTTCATCCTCTGTGTGGTGGCTCCACTGTACTTTGCAAAACTTGATAACCTTGCTGCGGGTGACTCGACTGGCAAACTCAAGAATCTTAATCGGTTTTTCCTCGTACGTCAAATCGTTATCCAACTGAATAGTTTCTAAGGGCACTCTGTCTCTCAACGGTATGTCAGCCATCTCCGCGTGAGATTTCTTTAACTGAGAAACGTGGAACACATCATGAACTCCTGACAATCCTTCGGGCAATTCCAACTTGTAGGCCAGTTCTCCCATATGCTCCAAAACTCGATATGGTCCTACAAATCGTGGCGCTAACTTCCCTTTTACTCCAAAACGCTTTATTCCCTGAAGTGGAGATACTCGAAGATAAGCTCTATCCCCGACTTCGTAAACTATCTCCTTACGTTTAGAATCTGCATAACTCTTCTGTCTGGACTGGGCTACCTTGAGCCTATCGCGAATCAACTTCACCTTCTGTTCAGACTCTTTAATCAAGTCAGGTCCAAACAACTGGCGGTCTCCAACTTCGTCCCATGACAACGGTGTCCTGCACCTCCTTCCGTACAAGGCTTCGAAAGGGGCCATCTTTAAACTGGGTTGATAACTGTTGTTGTAAGAGAACTCTGCATATGGCAAATTATCGTCCCAACTAGATCCATAATCTAGCGCACAAGCTCTCAGCATATCCTCCAAAATTTGATTAACTCTCTCGGTCTGTCCATCTGTCTATGGATGAAAAGTTGTACTGAATTCTAGCCTGGTACCCAAAGTTTCGTGCAACTGCTTCCAGAACTTTGAGGTAAACTGGGTTCCTCTATCTGATACGATACTCCTTGGAACTCCATCAGACATACGATCCTGGTCATGTATATCTTTGCCAACTTAGCACTGGTATAAGTGGTCTTTACTGGGATGAAATGAGCTACTTTCGTCAATCGATCGACTACAACCCAAATCGAGTCATAGCCTAAACGAGTCCTGGGCAATCCCATGATAAAATCCATGCCTAGCTTATCCCACTTCCATTGGGTATCGGCAATGGTTGTAGCAATCCTGCTGGCTTCTGATGCTCTGCCTTCACTCTTTGACATACATCACAAACTGCTACATACTCCGCAATATCCTTCTTCATTCCGGTCCACCAGAAAATATCCTTCAAATCCAAATACATCTTGGTATTTCCTGGGTGAATCGAATACGGTAAATCGTGTGCCTCTTGCAAAATCAACTTCCTGATCTCCGGGTCATTGGGCACGTAAACGCGGTCTCCAACCATAGGGTGTCGTGCTCATCCTCACGAAATCCTTTAGCTTTTCCTTTGTTCAGTTTCTCCTTTATAGCGGCAATCTCTTTGTCAGCTTTCTGAGCTTCCCTGATTCTATCCATCAAAGTTGAATGAATCTCCAATGCTGCTACATAGCCTCTCGGAACTATTTCCAAACATAGTTCACGAAGATTTTCTGCTAACTCCCTTGGTATTTTTCCCGTCATTAACGTATTGACATGGCTCTTACGGCTTAATGCGTCAGCTACTACATTAGCCTTTCCGGGGTGATAATGCAATTTCATATCATAATCCTTGATAAGCTCCAACCATCTCCTTTGTCTGAGATTCAACTCCTTCTGTGTGAAAATGTACTTCAAACTCTTATGATCCGTGTACACCTCACAATGATTTCCAATGAGGAAATTTCTCCATGTCTTCAATGCATGCACTACGGCTGCTAACTCCAAATCATGTGTGGCATAATTTAGCTCATGAGGCTCCAGTTGTCTTGAGGTGTATGAAACAACTCTCCCTTCCTGCATAAGCACTGCTCCAAGTCCTCGACGTGAAGCATCGCAATACACCTCATAATCTTTGGTCTGGTCTAGCAAAATCAACACTGGTGAGGTAACCAAACGTTTCTTCAACTCCTGGAAACTAGCCTCACATTCCTCTGTCCATATGAACTTGGTATCCTTCTTCAACAACTCAGTCATAGGCTTTGCAATCTTTGAGAAATTCTCAATAAATCTCCGGTAGTATCCTGCGAGTCCAAGAAAACTCCGGATCTCTCCAACTGTTGTTGGGGCTTCCCACTTGGTCACGGTTTCAACTTTAGCGGGATCTACTGCTATACCTTCTCCAGATATAACATGTCCGAGGAATCATACTTCCTTCAACCAAAACTCAAATTTGCTGAACTTGGCATATAACTGATGTTCTCGGAGCTTTCCAAGTACCAAACGCAAATGCTCCTTATGCTCCTCTTCATTCTTCGAATAAACCAGGATATCATCAATGAACACTACGACGAACTTATCCAAGAACTCCATAAACACTTTGTTCATCATGTTCATAAAATAGGCAGGTGCGTTAGTCAGACCAAATGACATAACAGTATACTCATACAGCCCATACCTGGTGGTAAAAGCTGTCTTCGGAATATCCTATTCTCGAATCTTCAACTGGTGGTATCCTGATCGCAGATCGATCTTGGAAAATACCTTAGCTCCTTTCAATCGATCAAACATATCATTGATCATTGGTAGTGGGTACTTGTTTTTGATCGTTACTTCATTCAATCCTCAATAGTCAACAACCATCCTTAACGATCCATCCTTCTTCTCCACTAGTAGTATTGGCGATCCCCAAGGCGAAGAACTTGGGCGAATATATCCTTTATCCAGTAACTCCTTAATCTGCTTCTTAATTTCCACCAAATCCTTTGCTGGCATCCTATATGGTCTCTTTGATATTGGCCCTGTGCCTGGCAATAGCTCAATCAAGAACTCAATATCTCTATCCAGTGGCATGCCTGGCAACTCTTCCGGAAATACATGGGGAAAATCCCTTACCACTGCTACTTCCTCCTGCACAACTCCTGTTAGGCAATTTACTTGAGTCCTCTTTGGCACATACCGAGATACATACTTGACCCTTCTCCCTTCTAGTGTGGTAAGCAAAATTGACTTACTAGCACACTCAATATTCCCTTCATACCTTGATAACCAATCCATGCCTAATATCACATCCAATCCTTGAGATTCCAATACTATTAGGTCTGAGGGAAAAACATAGTTACCAATCCTTAATGGTAATCGATCACACCATAAACTAGCCACATACTTTGCTCCAGGCGAGGTTACTAAAATGGGTGACCTAAGGGCTTGGGTTGGTAGGTTATACTTATCCACAAATCCCCTTGAGATGTATGAATGCGATGCACCAGTATCAAAAAGAACGAGTGCAGTAAATGACTTAACCAAAAACTTACCTATTACTACATCGGGCTGAGCTTCAACCTCCTCCACGCTAACGTGGTTCACCTGTCCCCTGTTGAAAGGGTTCGGCTTCTTCCCAGAACTTCCATTGCCATTTTGGCCTTCAGGACATTCATTGGCATAATGTCCTGTCTTCTGACACTTAAAACAAGTGACTTGGCTTAGGTCCTTCTTGGCTGGGGTTGATGGGTTGGTGCGGTTCTGGCTGTTGCTTCCTCCATTGCCATTACCATTCTTGGTGCCATTGTGATTGTGCGAGCTACCTCCTCCATGGGTATGCTGAAAATGTCCTCCCGGTCTAGGGGTAAAACGTGGCTTCTGCTGAGCTCCTGAATTGTACTTCCCTTGTCCATACTTCCTCTTGCGATTTTCAATTTGCTGCTGCTTCCCTTCAATCATAAGAGCACGATCTACCAACTCCTGGTAGTTGCTGAAGGTGGCTACCATCAACTGCATGCTCAACTCATCATTCAGTCCTTCCAGAAACTTCTCCTGCTTAGCTGCATCCGTAGCGACGTCATCTGGGGTATAACGTGCTAGCTTACTAAATTCCTCCACATACTGGCCAACTGTCCGTCCTCCTTGGGCACAAGTTGCGAAACTCACGCTTCTTCATGGCCATAGCTCCTGCTGAAACATGGGCAGTACGAAAAGCCTGCTGAAACTGGTCCCATGTGACAGTGTCAACTGGGAAAGTGGCTGTGAAATTCTCCCACCATGATGTTGCGGGTCCTTCTAACTGATGTGTGGCAAACTTCACCTTCTCTGCATCTGTGCATCCTGCTGTGGTCAACTCCCTAGCTGTCTTGCGGAGCCAATCATCTGCTACTATTAGCTCGGTGCTACTGGAAAATACCGGCGGATTCAACCTAAGAAAACGGGCTAAGTGGTCAACAGGTGGTGGTGGTGGTGGTGGGTTGTTGTTGTTGTTGTTCCCCTGATTCTGATTCTGGACTAGCAACTGCATCAATGTGTTCTACTGCTGGATCAACTGGGTGAGCTCCGGTGGAAAGGTAAATCCGGGGGCACGTCTCAGAGGCATTTGAGGGTTTAGAAAAGATGAGATATAAGAATAGAGGGGGTCTAAAGAGAAAACACTACCCATATGCACATGAGGCAAAACAAACAATTCACTTCAATCAATCAAATAAGGGCATACAATCGATCTAACTATCGCAAAAGTGCTCGGACTACTATATTTACATGGTGGACTACTACTACTAATGAGGTGGTCTACTAGAAATATTCTTCGGTCGTTGACTCCATGATATCTGCTCCAGCTTCATCAACATAGTCATCATCGCTACTATCTGGTTCCGAGTCGGTGCCGTCGATGATGATGTAGTCTTCCGGGCTAATCTCCTGGGGTTCTTCGTCTTCATCTACTGGCGTAGGGCCTCCCATAAATATTCCAATCTTCTTGATCAGGTCGTCATTCTTATCCACCAATACTTCAATTTCCTCTTCATAATCTTCATGTGTAGCCTTGAGTTCTTCCTCCAGTTCCTTGATTCTAGTCTTAGCCTTCTTAAGATCTATCATGTTGGCGCACATCTGGTTCTCCTGTCGTCGAATGTGCTGATTTAACTCCTGGATAAAAGCTGCAATTGATCTATCCTTCCGGGTGCTGATCATCTCCCAGTGCTCATCTCGGCGCCCACAAATCTGGTAGATAGTATCCTTGAGATCCTTGCGGTAGACTTCTCCAATGCGTCCCATGGCGATGTGAGCTGCCATGCTCTTTCCTAGACTCCAAGTTGGTGCATCAAAAGAAAACTCTATGGGCTCGGTGACTGGCATGAACGTCCTTCCTAGAACTTGAACATGAATCATCCAGCGCTCTTCTTCAGGTAAAGTGGCGTTGTAGGTTCCGGTGAAGCTTGGTACTCCTATGTTCAGGTATCTAGTGACTTCCTTCAAGTGTCGTCCAAAGGGTGTATCTTCATCCGGTTGCGTGAACTTGCTCCTTGCATCCGCCATCCTAAAGAGTAGAGTAGATGAGAAGTCAAAAGAGAAGAGAGTGAATAGTGATCTAGGTCTTTAGCTTAATGGTCGTCTCCTACAGTCAGCATGTGCTCTGATACCATCTCTGTAGCGACCATACCTCAAACAGTCTGATCTCTGTGCTTCCGTGTCATCCCTGGATTAGTAATGCTGACACCACACAGTACTCGGAGGATTTATAGCAGAGTGGCAATCACACACTTATTACAACGAGTGTCTCATAAGAGAATTTATTACAATAAATATGGCTTAAGGCCATCTAATAACGATAACAACGGAAGGCTTGGAAGATAAGTGAGTCCATCAACTCCAACGGCATCACTGAGTATAGAACCATGACCTAAAAACTCCTTAATCATCGTCTGAAAAGTCTGCAACATTAACGTTGCAGCCCAAAAACGGGTCAGCACATGGAATATGCTGGCAAGGTAACACATAGAGAGTAATGGAATGAAATAGCTATACTATATGCATATTTGGCTGGTGGAAAGCTCTATGGTTACAGTTTTGCGTAAAGCCAATTTTTCCCTACTTCAAAGGAATAAAATTTAATTACTATCATAGTGGTTGTTAAACATTGAGAATGGTTGACAGCATTCTCAATGCCAATTAAGCATCATTGTTAAACATAACCCAACAAAATTAATTTAGAGTAACATGTTGAGATTCACATGAAAATCCAAGTACTAGATACTCAAAACGTCCATAACCGGGGACACGGCTAACCATGATTAGTTTATTACACTATGTAGAGGTTTGCGCACTTTTCCCCACAAGACTCGATCGTCTCCATTTGGTTTCTCGCACTACAGGGAGTTTGAGAAGACGGATGGCCGAGACATAGTCTTTCAGAAGCACTAGCACCTTACGATCGGGTAGACCGTACCACCTACATCCCCTACATCTGCTAGTCTACCACTGTAAGAGTTCGCACAACTTAGTCTACTATGCTAGAGCCCATAATAGCTTGTGGCTGCACACGGAAGTTTCTAGTATGAATAGTCTCATGATCCCTTTGAACCTGGGTGGCGGTCCATTAAAAAATAGGCAATCCTGGTCTACCCAGGTGCCTAGACAGGCAATCCTGGAATAACCAGGTACCTCAATCCACCCAGATGTGTGTTTAACTGGCCACCTTAGATAAACCATTAATTAACAATCTCACATCTGTCATGGATATCACTCACCCAATCCATGTCTACTAGCATAGCATGGCATAAAAAGCAAACGTAGAAGTAACTCCCAAAGGTTTGATAATAAACAGGTAATAGGCACTACCTCATCTACTTCCCATCCCACAATTTAATTAGATCCTAATCATGCAATGTGTGAGGATTGATCTAATCCAATAAAATTGGGTAGTAGAAAAGGTGTGATCAAAGTGTTACTTGCCTTGATGATGATCCGCGAAACCTAACGATTCGAAGTAACAAGCGGCGGACTCCGGGTATTCTATCACAGACAAACAAACAAGCATACAATAAGTACTCATCTAATGCATGGGTAAAACTCAAATAAGAGATCTAACCAGAAGGTTCAACTTAAGAACTCCGGTTTGCAAAAAGAATCAAATCGAAAGAAGCAACGAAAGTCAAACGGCGAAAGAAAACAACTTCGTTCTAGTAATCTGGATCTAGGGTAAATTTTACAGTAGCAAAATCTTGTTTAAGTTGATTAAACGGATAGAGGGTTTCGAGACGAAACTCTAGGCGCTTGAATTGCCTGATTCCGATAAACGAGCAAAAAGTTATATTAAGAAAATCGGATCAGGAATCGCGATCAGAAAAATCGCGGATTTAATCCGAGAAAAAAAAACGACGAACGCTCGCTAAAATAAATAAACCGGAAAACCGATCTATTTAAAAAAACGAATCTAATAAACCGGCGAAAACCGACGAAAACCAATTGTTTTTTTAAAAGATGACACGGAAAACAAGGCGGCAGCGAACCTCAGCGGCGGCGTCAGGCGGGCGGCGGGGCGGCGCGTGGCGGCGGCGGCGGCGGGAGGGCGGCGGCGCGGAGCGGCGGCGGCAGCAGGCAGGGCGGCGGTGGCGGGGCGGGTCTAGCTAGGGTTTGGCCCGGGGGGCTGGGCCGGCTTTTATTGCCTAGTCGGGCCAGAGTCCTAGTCGGACACGACCCGTTAGGTCGGTTCGTTTTTTTTAAATTATTCCGCTCGGAAGAAAAATAAAAAGAAGTACTAAACGGACTCCAAAAATTCCGAAACAAATTTTCACGGGTTTCTAAAATCAAGCCGCACAAGGTGAACATTTATTTGGGACCTAAATGCAATTTTGAAAAACGCACATTTTTCCTAAATTCAAATAGAACTCCGAAAAACTCCGAAATAAAATCTTATTTGATTTTATTATTAAATCCTCAATATTTATTTATTTTGGGAAAGTCATTTTATTCCCTCTCTCATTTTTTTTAATAGAAATAATTGATGATAAAATAAATAAAATCAAATGATCCTAGTCTCAAAATTTGAGAAAACTCAATATGAAAATAACGAAATCCCCAACTCTCTCCGTGGGTCATTGAGTTGCGTAGAATTTCTAGGATCAACCAAAATGTAAAATAAAATATGATATGCATGATGATCTAATGTATAACATTCCAAATTGAAAATTTGGGATGTTACAGTAGTAGTAGTCCACCATGTAAATATTATAGTCCAAGCACTTTTGCGATAGTTAGATCGATTGTATGCCCTTGTTTGATTGAATGAATGAAGTGAATTGTTTGCTTTTGCCTCATGTGCATATGGGTAGTGTTTTCTCTTTAGACCCTCTCTATTCTTAAATCTCATCTTTTCTAAACCCTCAGATGCCTTCGAGACCTGACCCCGGATTTACTTTTCCACCGGAGCTCACTCAGTTGATCCAGCAGCAGAACACATTGATGCAGTTGCTAGTCCAGAATCAGAACCAGGGGAACAACAACAACAACAACAACCCACCACCACCACCACCTGTTGATCACTTAGCCCGTTTTCTTAGGCTGAATCCGCCGGTGTTTTCCAGTAGCACCAAGCCGATAGTAGCAGATGATTGGCTCCACAAGACAGCTAGAGAGTTGACCACAGCAGGATGCACGGATGCGGAGAAGGTGAAGTTTGCCGCACATCAGCTTGAAGGACCCGCAGCATCATGGTGGGAGAATTTCACAGTCACTTTCCCTGTCAATACTATCACATGGGACCAGTTTCAGCAGGCTTTTCATACTGCCCATGTTTTAACAGGAGCTATGGCCATGAAGAAGCGAGAGTTTCGCAACTTGCGCCAAGGAGGACGGATAGTTGGCCAGTATGTGGAAGACTTTAGTAAATTAGCATGTTATGCCCCAGATGACGTTGCTACGGATGCAGCTAAGCAAGAGAAGTTTCTGGAAGGACTGAATGATGAGTTGAGCATGCAGTTGATGGTAGCAACCTTCAACAACTACTAGGAGTTGGTAGATCATGCTCTTATGATTGAAGGGAAGCAGCATCAGATTGAGAATCGCAAAAGGAAGTATGGACAAGGGAAGCAGAATTCAGGAGCTCAGCAGAGGCCACGTTTTACCCCTAGATCGGGAGGACATTTTTCAGCATACCCATGGAGGAGGTAGCTCGCACAATCACAATGGCACCAAGAATGGTAATGGGAATGGAGGAAGCAATGGCCAGAACCGCACCAACCCATCGACCCCAGCCAAGAGAGACCTGAGCCAAGTCACTTGTTTTAAGTGCCAGAAGACCGGACATTAGGCCAATGAATGTCCTGAATCCCAGAATGGAAATGGCAATGGAAGCTCTGGGAAGAAGCCGAACCCTTTCAACAGGTGACAGGTGAACCACGTTAACGTGGAGGAGGTTGAAGAGCAGCCGGATGCAATAATCGGTAAGTTTTTGGTTAAGTCATTTACTGCACTCGTTCTTTTCAATACTGGTGAATCGCATTCATACATATCAAGGGGATTTATGGATAAGTATAAACTGCCAACCCAAGCCCTTAGGTCACCCATGTTAGTAACCTCGCCTGGAGCAGAATATATGGCTAGTCTATGGTGTGATCGGTTACCATTAAGAATTGGTAACTATGTTTTTCCCTCAGACCTAATAGTGTTGGAATCCCAAGGATTGGATGTGATATTAGGGATGGATTGGTTGTCAAAGTATGAAGGGAATATTGAATGTGCCAGTAAGTCAATTTTGCTTACCACCCCAGAAGGGAGAAGGATCAAGTACGTATCCCGACATGTGCCAAAGAGGACTCAAGTAAATTGTTTAACCGGAGTTGTGCAGGAGGAAGTACCAGTAGTGAAGTATTTCCCCGAAGTATTTCCAGAAGAGTTGCCAGGCATGCCACCGGATAGAGATATTGAGTTTTGGTTTGAGCTTTTGCCAGGCACAGGGCCAATATCAAAGATACCATATAGGATGCTCGCAAAGGATTTGGTGGAGATTAAGAAGCAGATTAAGGAGTTGCTGGATAAAGGATATATTCACCCAAGTTCATCGCCTTGGGGATCGCCAATACTTCTAGTGGAGAAGAAGGATGGATCGTTAAGGATGGTTGTTGATTATCGAGGTTTGAATGAAGTAACCATCAAGAATAAGTACCCACTACCGATGATCAATGATCTGTTTGATCGATTGCAAGGAGCTAAGGTATTTTCCAAGATCGATCTGCGATCAGGATACCACCAGTTGAAGATTCGCGAACAAGATATACCTAAGACGGCTTTTACCACCAGGTATGGGTTGTACGAGTATACCGTTATGTCATTTGGTTTGACTAACGCACCTGCATATTTTATGAACATGATGAATAAAGTGTTTATGGAGTTCTTGGATAAGTTCGTCGTATGTTCATTGATGATATCCTGGTTTACTCGAAGAATGAAGAGGAGCATAAGGAGTATTTGCGTTTGGTTCTTGGAAAGCTCAGAGAACATCAGTTATATGCCAAGTTTAGCAAATGTGAGTTTTGGTTGAAAGAAGTTGGATTTCTCGGACACGTTATATCCGAAGAAGGTATAGCAGTAGATCCCACTAAAGTTGATACCGTGACCAAGTGGGAAGCGCCAACCACAGTTGGAGAGATCCGGAGTTTTCTTGGACTCGCTGGATACTACCGGAGGTTTATTGAGAATCTCTCAAAGATTGCAAAGCCTATGACTGAGTTGTTGAAGAAGGATACCAAGTTCATATGGACAGAGGAATGTGCGGCTAGTTTCCAGGAGTTGAAGAAACGTTTGGTTACCTCACCAGTGTTGATTTTGCTAGACCAGACCAAAGATTATGAGGTGTATTGCGACGCTTCACGTCGAGGACTTGGAGCAGTGCTTATGCAGGAAGGAAGAGTTGTTTCATACGCCTCAAGACAACTGAAGCCTCATGAGCTAAATTATGCCACGCATGATTTGGAGTTAGCAGCCATAGTGCATGCATTGAAGACATGGAGACATTTCCTCATTGGAAATCATTGTGAGGTGTACACGGATCATAAGAGTTTGAAGTACATTTTCACACAGAAGGAGTTGAATCTCAGACAAAGGAGATGGTTGGAGCTTATCAAGGATTATGATATGAAATTGCATTATCACCCCGGAAAGGCTAATGTAGTAGCTGACGCATTAAGCCGTAAGAGCCATGTCAATACGTTAATGACGGGAAAAATACCAAGGGAGTTAGCAGAAAATCTTCGTGAACTATGTTTGGAAATAGTTCCGAGAGGCTATGTAGCAGTATTGGAGATTCAGTCTACTTTGATGGATAAGATCAGAGAAGCTCAAAGGACTAACAAGGAGATTGCCTCTATTAAGGAGAAAATGAGCAAAGGAAAAGCTAAGGGATCTCGCGAGGATGAGCACGATACCCTATGGTTTGAAGACCGTGTTTATGTGCCCAATGATCCGGAGATCAGGAAGTTAATTTTGCAAGAGGCCCATGACTCACCATACTCGATTCACCCAGGAAATACCAAGATGTATTTGGATTTGAAGGATATTTTCTGGTGGACCAGAATGAAGAAGGATATTGCGGAGTATGTAGCAGTTTGTGATGTATGTCAGAGAGTGAAGGCAGAGCATCAGAAGCCAGCGGGATTGCTACAACCATTGCCGATACCCGAATGGAAGTGGGATAAGCCAGGCATGGATTTTATTACAGGATTGCCCAGAACACATTCAGGCTATGACTCGATATGGGTTGTAGTCGATCGTTTGACAAAGGTAGCTCATTTCATTCTAGTGAAGACTACCTATACCAGTGCAAAGTTGGCAAAGATATACACGACCAGGATCGTATGTCTGCATGGAGTTCCAAGGAGCATTGTATCAGATAGAGGAACCCAGTTTACCTCAAAGTTCTGGAATCAGTTGCATGAGGCTTTGGGAACCAGACTGGAGTTTAGCACAGATTTCCACCCGCAGACAGATGGACAGACTGAGAGAGTCAATCAGATTTTGGAGGATATGCTAAGAGCTTGTGCACTAGATTACGGATCTAGTTGGGACGAGAATTTGCCGTATGCAGAGTTCTCTTACAACAACAACTATCAATCCAGTTTAAAGATGGCCCCTTTCGAAGCCTTGTACGGGAGGAGGTGCAGGACCCCATTGTCCTGGGATGAAGTTGGAGACCGCCAGTTGTTTGGAACGAATCTGATAAAGGAATTTGAACAGAAAGTGAAATTGATTCGTGATAGGCTCAAGGTAGCTCAATCCAGGCAGAAGAGTTATGCAGATTCTAAACGCAAGGAGACAGAGGCAGAAGAGTTATGCAGATTCTAAACGCAAGGAGACAATTTACGAAATCGGAGACCGAGTTTATCTTCGAGTATCACCACTTCGAGGAGTTAAGCGCTTTGGAGTTAAGGGAAAATTAGCGCCACATTTTGTAGGCCCATACAAAGTTGTGGAGCATACGGGAGAAGTTGCCTACAAGTTGGAATTGCCTGAAGGACTGTTGGGAGTTCACGACGTGTTCCATGTATCCCAGTTGAAGAAGTGCCACGCAGAGATGGCTGACATACCGCTGAGAGATACGGTACCACTGGAAGAAATTCAGTTGGACAGTGATCTGACCTATGAGAAGAAACCAGTTAAGATTCTAGAATATGCCAGTCGAGTCACCCGCAGCAAGGTTATCAAGTTTTGCAAGGTTCAGTGGAGCCATCACACGGAGGATGAAGCCACCTGGGAATGAGAGGAAGAATTGCTGAAAGACCACCCTCACCTATTTTCTAGCCAACCTGAATCTTGAGGGCGAGATTCATCTTAAGGGGGGTAGGTTTCTAACATCCCAAATTTTCAATTTGGAATGTTATACACTAGATCATCATTGCATATCATATTTATTGCATTTTGGTTGATCCTAGAAATTTTTCGCAACTCAAGGACCCTCGGAGAGAGTTGGGGATTTCGTTATTTTCATATTTGAGTTGTCTCAAATTTTGAAAATCATCATTTGATTTTATTTATTTCATCTTCAATTATTTCTAATATAAAAATATATGAGAGAGGGAATAAAATGACTTTCCCAAAATAAAGAAATATTAAGGATTTAATAAAAACTAGTTAAAGATTTTATTTGGCATTATTTGCTATTTTATTTGAATTTAGGAAAAATGCACGTTTTTCAAAATTGCATTTGGGCCCCAAATAAATGTTCATCCTGTGCGACTTGATTTTAGAACCGGGGGAAATTTATTTCGGGATTTTTGGAGTCCATTTAGTATTTCTTTCGTTAGTTTTTCTGCGCGGAATTATTTTAAAAAAAGTCCGAACCGACCCTGGGCCGTAACCGTCCAGGGCTCCGCCTGGCCGGGGCTTTATAAGCCGCCGCCCCGGGGCCCGAGCCAGCCCAACCCGCGCCCCAAACCCTAGCCGCGTCCGATCCGTGCCGCCGCCACCCGATCCGCGCCGCGCCGCCGCCCGCCGTTGCCCGATCCGCGCCGCGTCACCGCCCGCGCCGCGCCTCCGCCCGCTGCCGCCGCCATCGCCGGACCTGCCGCCCGAGGTTTACCTCGATCCCGCCGTCGTTTTTATTAGAAAAACTGTTCGGTTTTTCCGTCGGTTTTCATCGGTTTTTCTAGTTTCGTTTTTTAGTTTCGGTTTGTTTTAAATAGATCGGTTTTTCCGGTTTATTTAAATAGTGAGCGTTCGTCCATTCGTTCGTTTTAACGAACGTTCGTCGTTTTTCTTTTTCTCGGATTAAATCCGTGATTTTTTTCTGATCGCGATCTCTGATCCGATTTTCGTTTTAGTCTAACTTTTCGCTCGTTTATCGGAATCAGGCGATTCAAGCGCCTGGAGTTTCGTCTTGAAACCCTTTTTCCGTTTAACCATGTTAAACAAGTTTTTGCTTCGGTAAAAATTGCCTTAGATCCAGAATAGTAAACGAAGCCTGTTTCTTTTGCTGTTTGTCTTTCGTTGCTTTGTTTGTTTTGATTCTTTTTGCCAACCGGAGTTCTTAAGTTGAACTTTCTGGTTAGATCTCTTATTTGAGTTTTACTGTGCATTAGTTGAGTACTTATTGTGTGCTTGTTTGTTTGCGATAGAGTACCCGGAGTGCGCCGCTTGTTACTTCGAATCGCTAGGTTTCCCGGATCATCAGCAAGGCAAGTAACACTTTGATCATGCTTTCCCACTACCCAGTTTTATTGCATTAGATCAATCCTTACACATTGCATGATTAGGATCTAATTAAATTGTGGGATTGGGAAGTAGTTGAGGTAGTACCTATTACCTGTTTATTATCAAACCTTTGGGAGTTACTTCTATGTTTGCTTATTATGCCATGCTATGCTAGTAGACGTGGACTGGGTGAGTGCATCCATGACAGATGTGAGATTGTTAATTAATGGTTTATTTAAGGTGGCAACTTAAACACACATCTGGCTGGATTGAGGTACCTGGGTATTCCAGGATTGCCTGTTTTGTTTTTGGACCGCCACCCAGGCTCAAAGGGATCATGAGATTATTCATGCTAGAAACTTCCGTGTGCAGCCACAAGCTATTATGGGCTCTAGCATAGTTGACTAAGTCGTGCGAACTCTTACAGTGGTAGACTAGCAGATGTAGGCGATGTAGGTGGTACGGTCTACCCATCGTAAGGTGCTAGCGCTTCTGAAAGACTATGTCTCGGTCATCCGTTTCTCAAACACCGTGTAGTGCGAGAAACCAAATGGAGGTGATCGAGTCTTGTGGGGAAAAGTGCGCAAACCTCTGCAGAGTGTATAAACTAATCATGGTTAGCCGAGTCCCCAGTTATGGACATCTTGAGTATCTAGTACCTGGATTATCATGTGAATCTCAACATGTTACTCTAAAATTAATTTTGTTGGGTTTTGTTTAATGATGATGATTAATTGGGATTGAGAATGTTGTCAACCATTCTCAATGTTTAACAACCACCATGATAGTTAAATAAATTTATTCCTTTGCAGTAGGGAAAAATGGATTTATGCAAAACTGTAACCATAGAGCTTTCCACCAGCCTAATATGCATATAGAATAGTTGTTTCTTTCCATTACTCTCTATGTGTTACTTTGCCAGCATATTCCATGTGCTGACCCGTTTTCGGGCTGCAACGTTAATGTTGCAGACTTTTCAGACGACAATTAAGGAGTTTTTAGGTTGTGGTTCTATACTCAGTGATGCCGTTGGAGTTGATGGACTCACCTATCTTCCAAGCCTTCCACTGTTATCGTTGTTAGATGGCCTTAAGCCATATTTATTGTAATAAGTTCTCTTTTGAGACACTCGATGTAATAACTGTGTGATTACTACTCTGCTATAAATCCTTCATGTACTGTGTGGTGTCAGCATTACTGATCCAGGGATGACACCAGAGCACAGAGATTGGACCGTTTGAGGTCTGGCCGCTACAACAAAGAAAGGGCAGATGGCAAAAATGCTATTTGCCGTCAGCTCCTTATTTGCCATCGGCCAGCTAACGACAAAGAGCTATAAGGCACACGACAAAGAGCTAGGTGGGCCCCACAGGGTACGGCATGGCTAGGTCAGATTCTTTGCCGTCCACTAGCGGACGGCAAAAGAGGTGATTACTTTGCCGTCTGCTTGCGGACGACAAAGAGGAGACGTGAGCCACCCCTAACGATGGCCCTCGTTGCCGTCTGCTAACGGACGGCAAAGAAGCCTCGTCGCCCCGCCGTGCCGCCGCGTCCCATCGCCCCACCGCGCCGCCGCGCCCCATCTCCGCGCCACGTCGCCCCGTCGCCGGAGTGGCCTGCGCCGGGCCGCCCCGGTGCCGGACCCCTCCCCGAGGTCCCTACGCCGCCCCGCACCGCTGCCGTCCTCCTCCCCACGGCCCGTGCGCCGCCCCGCCCAACCGGCCGATCTCGCCGGAGCAAGAGGTAATTTTTTTCTGTTTTTTCCTATTTTATTGTTCTCTATTTTTTGATTTGTTTTAGGTTAGTGCTAGGTTTAATTAGGTGTAGTTTTGAGTTTTTAGGTTTAGGTTAGTGCTAGGTTTAGGTGTAGTTTTGAGTTTTTAGGTTTAGGTTAGTGCTAGGTTTAAGAAGAGGAAAAAGGAGAAGAAGAAGAAGAAGAAGAAGAAGAAGAAGAAGAAGAAGAAGAAGAAGAAAAGGAAAAAAGAGAGAAAAAAAGAGGGTTCCTCAGTGTCGATGGTACCCTAAATAGCAAGTATCGTCAGTGCAAGGTACATGTGGCTGTCGGTGTCGAACAGTACATCCACGTCCCACAAGTGACATAGGGGTCCTGCGTCTAGCAGCAACAGTTCTCGGCGTCGATGGCGGTCGAACACCATCGCAAATTTGTCTAGCAGCCACAGAGATGACGATTGAAAGCTAAGTGTTGAATCTTGAAACACCCAAACTAACTCAAGTCGGTTTGGTTGTTTGAAATTGCAAAACTTGGCTTTAATCCTCATCGCAGAGGCTGCCAGACAAATTTGCCAAGGTGTTCGACCGTCATCGGCCACCAGAACTATTGTTGCGGGACGCCGGACGCCGGCTTCACTTGTGGGATGTGGATCTAGTGTTCAACGCCGACCACCTCATGTACCTTGCACCGATGGTAGTTACTATTTAGTTTACCCAGGGACGAGCGGGTTAGAGGGTTCCTCGGTGTCGATGGTACCGTAAATAGCAAGTATCGTCAGTGCGAGGTACATGTGGCCGTCGGTGTCGAATACTTGCTATGTTACGCATCTTTCGATTTAAATATGCAGGTATTTCATCGCTTCGAGGGTGTAGTGTTCGACGAGCTCCGCCCATGCGTTCGTTGGTGAGCACAAATGACATCTCCTCGCCCCCTTCATTTGCTTTGTTCCGGTCTTCGTGCCGATGAAACTTGCTAGCTATAGGTATCAATCATCAGTATGCGTAACCAATATGCGTCTCCCATTCGAAAGGGTTACATCTATAAATATGCATGCATTTGCATATTTATAATCATGATTCTTTCGAATTGTCCAACGTTATCCATGGACAGCCCGAATATGTGTAGATTGGGTTCGTTTTCCCATATGCTTAGCTTCGGATCCGATAATTTCGTTAGTGCCTCCCTGTTGTTCTCCGGGTACACATTCTCTCTGCTTATTGCCGAGACGTGTATCAGGAGAACAACGGGGAGGTGCTGCCGAAATTTTGTGCCGGATCTGGAGCAGAGCATGGGAAAACGAACCCGATCTACACATACTCGGGTGGGATTAGGACCTATCTTTACCTATTAGCATGTAGGTTGTGTGGACATAATAAAACTAACAAACTCCATTAACTGATGGATATGGTTTGCTTAATTATGTATATATTTCTTGTGTGTCCAGTAGGAAGTCAATATGAGTGATCATGCATGGATGTACACCGGTTACACTAGTCAGAAAGTTTGGACCGAGGAATGGTTAACAAAAACCAAGGGGTTTGTTAGAGCCGCATTTGCAAATGGCCAAGAATTTAGCTGGTGCCCCTGTGCCCGTTGCGACAACTATAAAAAGAGGGACGAGCTTGAAATAAGTAAAGACCTGCAGAAGTTTGGTTTTACGCCTGGTTACACGGTCTGGACATTACATGGTGAGTCTGCCCAACGTGCCAGAGCCGAGGTTCGTCGCCGCACCGATGAGCATGGTATCAGGACCGCAGACATGGTGCAAGACTTTGACGATGCTCGGGACTCGGACGAGGAGATGCAGGAATCTGCAAAGGCCTTCACTGAAATGTTGGAGTCCTCAAAACGTCCTCTCCACGAGCACACTGAGCTTTGTCAGCTGGATGCCATCTCACAAATAATGGCTTTGAAGGCTCAATTCAACTTGGGCAGAGAATGCTACGACGCGATGATGACAGTATTCGGCCGATTTCTACCCAAAGGCCATGTGCTACCTCCAAACCTGTACCAGTAAGACAAAATCCTCTTGTCGAGAAGTTAAATTTAGTTGAAAAAGAAAATGAGTATTTGAAAGAAAAAATTAAAAGAATTGAAGAAGAGAAGATGACATTGGAGTTGTATGTTGCTGATGTCATCGATGATCACAAGATGAAGATGAATGCAATGCGCTTGAAGATGGATGCAATGCGCCTAAAGCTTAAGAAGATTAGAAAATATGCCATTGATAATGAGGCTTGGTATCATTATGCCGTTGGATCAGTTGTTACATTTGTTGCGATCTTCATCACATTTGTTGTGATTAGGGTAAATTTTCTCTAGTGTTTTGCTTTACAAATGGATACTTAGCTTATTTTCCTCCTAAATGGCATAATTACCTAAGTTAGATAAAAATGAGCTATGCTTAGCTTATTCAGTTCATTTATGACATACTTAGCATACTTAGGTAAAAAATGGCATGATAATCTTTGTTAGCTCCAAAATGAATAGACTTAGCTTATTTTCCTCGAAAATGACATAATAACCTTACTAAGCTCCAAAATGACCTATTTACCTACCCTAGCTCTAAAATGACCTACACTTAGCAATAAAATGACATTTTTACCTACCTTAGTTAGAAGAAGAAGAAGAAGATAAAGAAGAGGAGAGGAGAAAAAGAAAGAGAAGAAAAAAAATCTTCTTCTTCTTCTTCTTCTAACTAGTATTCTTCTTCTTCTTCTAACTTTCATCTTTCCCAATTTGCAGATTTGCTTTACATGAGGAAGCTTGGATTCATGGAGTGTACTATTCTTGTGGTGCTTCCTTGTTGTTTATGAAAACTTGTTTGGATATGTATGTCTATATGGATATGTTATCGGAAACTTGTTTCTGGTTATGTATATATGGATATGTTGGACTTTGTTGAACTATGTTGTTGGATTGGATGAAATATGTTGTTGGACATGCTTTTGGATATGTTGGATATGTATGCATGTATATCTGTGTTTGAAACCATGTCTAATAATGGGATTTAAATAAAAACAGGGGATATATAGCCTCTTTGCCGTCCGCTAGCACACGGCAAAGAGCTTTGCCGTCCACTAGCAGACGTCAAAGAGGACACGTGGCAGTCACCTGTGCAAACTAGGAACACTGGCTGCCTATTTGGTCATTTTGCCGTCTGCTGACGGACGGCAAAGTGACCAGCTATGCTGTCCGCCAGCAGACGGCAATGATTCAAACCTCCTTACCGTCTGCTGGCGGACGGCATATCTGGACACGTGGCAGCTTCCCAGTGCTGCCTAGCTGGGCTCTTTGCCGTCTGCCAGTAGATGACAAAGATCTTTGGCACTTTGCCATCCGCTGGCAGACGACAAAGAGCACCGTAAACCCCCTAACGGCTCTCACGCCACCGCACTGCCGTCAGCTATCTTTGCCGTCCGCTGGCCTCGGATGGCGGACGGCGTAATCCTTTGTCATCCGTGTCTAAGAAGCAGACGACAAAGAAGGCCTTTGCTGGCAGGCGTTCATCTGAACAGTTTGTCGTCCGCTAGCGGACGGCAAAGAAGTTTGCCGTCCGTGATCTATGCCTTTGCCGTCCACAATGGCGGACGGCAAAGAAGCTGTTTCCAGTAGTGTCTAGTGCATATGTTGCATGGCAATTCCTACTCCTCGCATTGACATCAATTGATGGTCATCTCCATAGCCCGGTGATTAGCCGCGTCAATGTGGGACTTTTTCCTTTTTTGTCTTCTCCACACAACCTCCATCGTCATATTCTATTCCACCCATAGTGCTATGTCCATGGCTCGCGCTCATGTATTGCATGAAAGTTGAAAAAGTTTGAGATTACTAAAGTATGAAACAATTGCTTGGCTTGTCATCGGGGTTGTGCATGATGAGAGCATTTTTGTGTGATGAAAATGAAGCATAGCCAAACTATATGATTTTGTAGGAATAAGCTTTCTTTGGCCATGTTATTTTGAGAAGACATAATTGCTTAGTTAGTATGTTTGAAATATTATTATTTTTATGTCAATATTAAACTTTTGTCTTGAATCTTATGGATCTGAATATTCCTGCCACAATAAAGAGAAGTACATGGATAAATATGTTAGGTAGCATTCCACATCAAAAATTCTGTTTTTATCATTTACCTACTCGAGGACGAGCATGAATTAAGCTTGGGGATGCTTGATATGTCTCCAACGTATCTATAATTTTTGATTGTTCCATGCTATTATATTATCAACCTTGGATGTTTTATATGCATTCATATGCTATTTTATATGATTTTGGGGACTAACTTATTAACCTAGAGCCCAGTGCCAGTTTCTATTTTTCCTTGTTTTTGAGTATTACAGAAAAGGAAAACCAAATGGAGTCCAATTGACCTGAAATTTCACGGAGATAATTTTTGGACCAGAAGAAGCCCACGGAGCACTGGAGATGGTCCAGAAGAGTCCCGAGGCCACCACGAGGGTGGGGGGGCGCCCTACCCCCTGGGCGCGCCCCCTACCTCGTGGCCGCCTCGGGGACCCCCTGACTTGTTCCCGACTCCAACACCTCTTATATAACCCCAAACTTTTAGAAAGAAACCTATGTCGGGAGTTTCTCCACCGCAAGCCCCCGTAGCCACTAAAAACCAATCTAGGCCCGTTCCGGCACCCTGCCGGAGGGGGAAATCCCTCTCCGGCGGCCATCTTCATCATCCCGGCGCTCTCCATGATGAGGAGGGAGTAGTTCACCCTCGAGGCTGAGGGTATGTACCAGTAGCTATGTGTTTGATCTCTCTCTCTCTTGTGTTCTTGATTCGCACGATCTTGATGTATCGCGAGCTTTGCTATTATAGTTGGATCTTATGATGTTTCTTCCCCTCTACTCTCTTGTGATGAATTGAGTTTTTCCTTTGAAGTTATCTTATCGGATTGAGTCTTTAAGGATTGGAGAACACTTGATGTATGTCTTGTATGAGCTTATTTGTGGTGACAATGGGATATCACGTGATCCACTTGATGTATGTTTTGGTGATCAACTTGCGAGTTCCGTGACCTCGTGAACTTATGCATAGGGGTTGGCTGATACGTCTCCAACGTATCTGTAATTTTAGATTGCTCCATGCTATTATATTATCTATTTTGGATGTCAATGGGCTTTATTTTACACTTTTATATCATTTTTGGGACTAACCTACTTACCGGAGGCCCAGCCCAAATTGCTGTTTTTTGCCTATTTTAGGGTTTCGAAGAAAAGGAATATCAAACGGAGTCCAAACGGAATGAAACCTTTGGGAACGTGATTTTCTCAACAAACGTGATCCAGGAGACTTGGAGTGTGCGTCAAGAAACAAACGAGGCGGCCACGAGGCAGGGGCGCGCGCCTACCCCCTGGGCGCGCCCTCCACCCTCGTGGGGCCCTCATTGCTCCACCGACGTACTTCCTCCTCCTATATATATCCACGTACCCCCAAACATCCAGGATCAGCAGAAAAACCTAATTCCACTGTCGCAACCTTCTCTACTCGAGAGATCCCATCTTGGGGCCTTTTCCGGAGCTCCACCGGAGGGGGCATTGATCACAGAGGGCCTCTACATCAACTCCATGGCCTCTCCGGTGATGTGTGAGTAGTTTACTTCAGACCTTCGGGTCCATAGTTATTAGCTAGATGGCTTCTTCTCTCTCTTTGGATCTCAATACAAAGTTCTCCCCGATCTTCTTGGAGATCTATTTGATGTAATCTTCTTTTGTGGTGTGTTTGTCGAGATCCGATGAATTGTGGGTTTATGATCCAGATTATCTATGAACAATATTTGATTCTACTCCAAATTCTTTTATGTATGATTGGTTTATCTTTGCAAGTCTCTTCGAATTATTAGTTTGGTTTGGCCTTCTAGATTGATCTTTCTTGCAATGGTAGAAGTGCTTAGCTTTGAGTTCAATCTTGCGGTGCTCGATCCCAGTGACAGAAAGGGAACCGACACGTATTGTATTGTTGCCATCGAGGATAAAAAGATGGGGTTTATATCATATTGCATGAGTTTATCCCTCTACATCATGTCATCTTACTTAAAGCATTACTCTATTCTCTTGAACTTAATACTCTAGATGCATGCTGGATAGCGGTCGATGTGTGGAGTAATGGTAGTAGATGTAGAATCGTTTTGGTCTACTTGTCGCAGACGTGATGCCTGTATACATGATCATACCTAGATATTGTCATAACTATGCTCAATTCTATCAATTGCTGGACAGTAATTCGTTTACCCACCGTAATACTTATGCTCTTGAGAGAAGCCACTAGTGAAACTTATGCCCCCCGGGTCTATCTTCCATCATATTAATCTTCCAATACTTAGTTATTTCTATTGCCGTTTATTTTACTTTGCATCTTTTATTTTCTCTTTATCATAAAAATACCAAAAAATTATCTTACAATACCTATCAGATCTCACTCTCGTAAGGGACCGTGAAGGGATTGACAACCCCTTTATCGTGTTGGTTGCGAGGTTCTTATTTGTTTGTGTAGGTGCGTGGGACTTGAGCGTGATCTCCTACTGGATTGATACCTTGGTTCTCAAAAACTGAGGGAAATACTTACGCTACTTTACTGATTGCATCACCCTTTCCTCTTCAAGGGAAAACCAAGCAGTGCTCAAGAGGTAGCAAGAAGGATTTCTGGCGTCGTTGCCGGGGAGAATCGCGCCAAGTCAAGTCAAGCACAAGTCAAGACATACCAAGTACCCATCACAAACTCTTATCCCTCGCATTACATTATTTGCCATTTGCCTCTCGTTTTCCTCTCCCCCACCTCACCCTTGCCGTTTTATTTGCCATCTCTTTTCCTCTCTCCTTTCTTTCGCCATGTCGGAATCAAAAAGGGTTGGGGGTTCTCTCCCGAGTTTTAGTACTTTTCACAATCCTTCTATTCTCTCTAAACTCATAAAAATGATGCTATGGAAAGACCTACCGAAGTTATCAATGAGAATCTTAATAATTTGGATGAAGATGATTCCGGAATTTTTCGTTATTTACTCGATGAATCTTTGAAAGATGCTTGGGATAGACTATTAAGGATCCGGGCCAGCTATGTGCCCCAATACCAAATTGAAATTTACTTAAAGAGCTTTTATGTTGCCCTACCTTCTTCGTTTAAGCATGTCTTAGATTCTATTTTTGAAGAAGGTTTTCTTGAAGGGGATGCCGTAGATACTTATGAAAAGATGAAAACCATATTTGGGCACCCCATGAATGAGAAAGTTGAATCCACATCTCTTTTGCTCTCCTACCAACACGAATCTATCAAAGAGATGAAAGCTAGCTTAGATGCAAATTTCCGTAAAATGCTTAATCTTTATTCTACCATTAACAACCATGTGCTTTATCAAAATAGAAAGATTAATGCCATAGATAATAATTTTGCTCTTTTCTTCCCTAAAACCAAAGATGGCAATACCTTGATCTATCCTTGCTTTTATGCCTAGCTAGGGGCGTTAAACGATAGCGCTTGTTGGGAGGCAACCCAGTTTTATTTTTATTTATTGATTTTTTCTCATGTTTAGTAATAAGTAATTTATCTAGCCTCTTTTTTGGTTGTGTTTTTTGTGTTTAATTAGTATTTGTGCCAAGTCGAACCGTTGGGAAGACTTGGGGAAAGTGTTTTTGATCTTGCTGTAAAAAACAGAAACGTTAGCGCTCACGAGAATTGCTGCCATTTTTATTTGGATAGTGATATTTAGTTAATTCTTTTTTCATTTGATTAATAGAAAAATTCCTCACATCCATAAATTTATTTTAGAATTTTTGGGGTTCCATAAGTTGCGTTATCTACAGATTACTACAGACTGTTCTGTTTTTGACAGATTCTATTTTTCGTGTGTTGTTTGCTTATTTTGATGAATCTATGGCTCGTAAAAGAGTTTATAAACCATAGAGAAGTTGGAATACAGTAGGTTTAACACCAATATAAATCAATAATGAGTTCATTACAGTACCTTGAAGTGGTTTTTTCTTTTCTTTCGCTAACGGAGCTCACGAGATTTTCTATTTGAGTTTTGTGTTGTGAAGTTTTCAAGTTTTGGGTAAAGATTTGATGGATTATGGAACAAGGAGTGGCAAGAGCCTAAGATTGGGGATGCCCATGGCACCCCAAGGTAAAATTCAAGGACACCAAAAAGCCTAAGCTTGGCGATGCCCCGGAAGGCATCCCCTCTTTCGTCTTCGTCTATCGGTAACTTTACTTGGAGCTATATTTTTATTCACCACATGATATATGTTTTGCTTGGAGCATCTTGTATGATTTGAGTATTTCCTTTTTAGTTTAACACAATCATCCTTGCTGTACACACCTTTTGATAGAGACTCACATGATTGGGAATTTATTAGAATACTCTATGTTCTTCACTTATATCTTTTGAGCTATATAGTTTTTGATCTAGTGCTTCACTTATACCTTTTAGAGCACGGCGGTGGTTTTATTCTATAGGAATAATTGATCTCTCATGCTTCACTTATATTATTTTGAGAGTCCTTTAGAACAACATGGCAATAATAAAAACTTTCATGAAAGTGCATTGAATACTATGAGAAGTTTGATACTTGATAATTGTTTTGAGATATGGAGATGGTGATATTAGAGTCATGCTAGTTGAGTAGTTGTGAAATTGAGAAATACTTGTGTTAAATTTTGTGATTCCCGTAGCATGCACATATGGTGAACCATTATGTGATGAAGTCGGAGCATGATTTATTTATTGATTGTCTTCCTTATGAGTGGCGGTCGGGGACGAGCGATGGTCTTTTCCTACCAATCTATTGAAGGAAATATGCCCTAGAGGCAATAATAAAGTTATTATTTATTTCCTTATAATCATGATAAATGTTTATTATTCATGCTAGAATTGTATTTTCCGGAAACATAATACATGTGTGAATACATAGACAAACAGAGTGTCACTAGTATGCCTCTACTTGACTAGCTCGTTAATCAAAGATGGTTATGTTTCCTAACCATGAACAATGAGTTGTTATTTGATTAACGAGGTCACATCATTAGTAGAATGATCTGATTGACATGACCCATTCCATTAGCTTAGCACCTGATCGTTTAGTATGTTGCTATTGCTTTCTTCATGACTTATACATGTTCCTACGACTATGAGATTATGCAACTCCCGTTTACCGGAGGAACACTTTGGGTACTACCAAACGTCACAACGTAAATGGGTGATTATAAAGGAGTACTACAGGTGTCTCCAATGGTCGATGTTGGGTTGGCGTATTTCGAGATTAGGATTTGTCACTCCGATTGTCGGAGAGGTATCTCTGGGCCCTCTCGGTAATACACATCACATAAGCCTTGCAAGCATTACAACTAATATGTTAGTTGTGAGATGATGTATTACGGAACGAGTAAAGAGACTTGCCGTTAACGAGATTGAACTAGGTATTGGATACCGACGATCGAATCTCGGGCAAGTAACATACCGATGACAAAGGGAACAACGTATGTTGTTATGCGGTCTGACCGATAAAGATCTTCGTAGAATATGTAGGAGCCAATATGGGCATCCAGGTCCCGCTATTGGTTATTGACCAGAGACATGTCTCGGTCATGTCTACATTGTTCTCGAACCCGTAGGGTCCGCACGCTTAAGGTTACGATGACAGTTATATTATGAGTTTATGCATTTTGATGTACCGAAGGTTGTTCGGAGTCCCGGATGTGATCACGGACATGACGAGGAGTCTCGAAATGGTCGAGACGTAAAGATTGATATATTGGGAGCCTATGTTTGGACATCGGAAGTGTTCCGGGTGAAATCGGGATTTTACCGGGTTACCGGGAGGTTACCGGAACCCCCCGGGAGCCATATGGGCCATCATGGGCCTTAGTGGAAAGGAGAAAGGGGCAGCCCAAGGTGGCTGCGCCTCTTTCCCCTCCCCTAGTCCTATTAGGACTAGGAGAAGGTGGCCGGCCCCCCTCTCTCCCTTCCCCTCCGAGGAATCCTAGTTGGACTAGGATTGGGGGGAGGAATCCTACTCCCAGAGGGAGTAGGACTCTCCTGCGCCTCCCTCTTTGGCCGGCCAGCCTCCCCTCCTCTCCTCCTTTATATACGGAGGCAGGGGCACCTCTAAACACACAAGTTGACACAAGTTGATCCACGTGATCGATTCCTTAGCCGTGTGCGGTGCCCCCTGCCACCATATTCCTCGATAATACTGTAGCGGAGTTTAGGCGAAGCCCTGCTGCTGTAGTTCATCAAGATCGTCACCACGCCGTCGTGCTGACGAAACTCTTCCCCGACACTTTGCTGGATCGGAGTCCGGGGATCGTCATCGAGCTGAACGTGTGCTCGAACTCGGAGGTGCCGTAGTTTCGGTGCTTGATCGGTTGGATCGTGAAGACGTACGACTACTTCCTCTACGTCGTGTCATTGCTTCCGCAGTCGGTCTGCGTTGGGTACGTAGACAACACTCTCCTCTCGTTGCTATGCATCACATGATCCTGTGTGCGCGTAGGAAAATTTTTGAAATTACTACGAAACCCAACAGTGGCATCCGAGCCTAGGTTAATGATGTTGATGTTATATGCACGAGTAGAACACAAGTGAGTTGTGGACGATACAAGTCATACTGCCTACCAGCATGTCATATTTTGGTTCAGCGGTATTGTTGGACGAGACGACCCGGACCAACCTTACGCGTACGCTTACGCGAGACCGGTTCCCTCGACGTGCTTTGCACAGAGATGGCTTGCGGGCGACTGCCTCTCCAACTTTAGTTGAACCAAGTATGGCTACGCCCGGTCCTTGCGAAGGTTAAAACGGAGTCTATTTGACAAACTATCGTTGTGGTTTTGATGCGTAGGTGAGATTGGTTCTTACTTAAGCCCGTAGCAGCCACGTAAAACATGCAACAACAAAGTAGAGGACGTCTAACTTGTTTTTGCAGGGCATGTTGTGATGTGATATGGTCAAGGCATGATGCTGAATTTTATTGTATGAGATGATCATGTTTTGTAACCAAGTTATCGGCAACTGGCAGGAGCCATATGGTTGTCGCTTTATTGTATGCAATGCAATCGCGATGTAATGCTTTACTTTATTACTAAACGGTAGTGATAGTCGTGGAAGCATAAGATTGGCGAGACGACAACGATGCTACGATGGAGATCAAGGTGTCGCGCCGGTGACGATGGTGATCATGACGGTGCTTCGGAGATGGAGATCACAAGCACAAGATAATGATGGCCATATCATATCACTTATATTGATTGCATGTGATGTTTATCTTTTTATGCATCTTATCTTGCTTTGATTGACGGTAGCATTATAAGATGATCTCTCACTAAATTATCAAGAAGTGTTCTCCCTGAGTATGCACCGTTGCAAAAGTTCTTCGTGCTGAGACACCACGTGATGATCGGGTGTGATAGGCTCTACGTTCAAATACAACGGGTGCAAAACAGTTGCGCACGCAGAATACTCAGGTTAAACTTGACGAGCCTAGCATATGCAGATATGGCCTCGGAACACGGAGACCGAAAGGTCGAGCGTGAATCATATAGTAGATATGATCAACATAATGATGTTCACCGATGAAACTACTCCATCTCACGTGATGATCGGACATGGTTTAGTTGATTTGGATCACGTGATCACTTAGAGGATTAGAGGGATGTCTATCTAAGTGGGAGTTCTTTAATAATATGATTAATTGAACTTAAAATTTATCATGAACTTAGTCCCTGATAGTATCTTGCTTGTTTATGTTGATTGTAGATAGATGGCTCGTGCTGTTGTTCCGTTAAATTTTAATGCGTTCCTTGAGAAAGCAAAGTTGAAAGATGATGGTAGCAATTACACGGACTGGGTCCGTAACTTGAGGATTATCCTCATTGCTGCACAGAAGAATTACGTCCTGGAAGCACCGCTGGGTGCCAGGCCTGCTGCTGGAGCAACGCCAGATGTTATGAACGTCTGGCAGAGCAAAGCTGATGACTACTCGATAGTTCAGTGTGCCATGCTTTACGGCTTAGAATCGGGACTTCAACGACGTTTTGAACGTCATGGAGCATATGAGATGTTCCAGGAGTTGAAGTTAATATTTCAAGCAAATGCCCGGATTGAGAGATATGAAGTCTCCAATAAGTTCTATAGCTGCAAGATGGAAGAGAACAGTTCTGTCAGTGAGCATATACTCAAAATGTCTGGGTATAATAATCACTTGATTCAATTGGGAGTTAATCTTCCAGATGATTGCGTCATTGACAGAATTCTCCAATCACTGCCACCAAGCTACAAGAGCTTCGTGATGAACTATAATATGCAAGGGATGAACAAGACTATTCCCGAGCTCTTCGCAATGCTAAAAGCTGCGGAGGTAGAAATCAAGAAGGAGCATCAAGTGTTGATGGTTAACAAGACCACTAGTTTCAAGAAAAAGGGCAAAGGGAAGAAAAAGGGGAACTTCAAAAAGAACGGCAAGCAAGTTGCTGCTCAAGAGAAGAAACCCAAGTCTAGACCTAAGCCTGAAACTGAGTGCTTCTACTGCAAGCAGACTGGTCACTGGAAGCGGAACTGCCCCAAGTATTTGGCGGATAAGAAGGATGGCAAGGTGAACAAAGGTATATGTGATATACATGTTATTGATGTGTACCTTACCAATGCTCGCAGTAGCACCTGGGTATTTGATACTGGTTCTGTTGCTAATATTTGCAACTCGAAACAGGGACTACAGAATAAGCGGGCACTGGCAAAGGACGAGGTGACGATGCGCGTGGGAAACGGTTCCAAAGTCGATGTGATCGCGGTCGGCACGCTACCTCTACATCTACCTTCGGGATTAATATTAGACCTAAATAATTGTTATTTGGTGCCAGCGTTGAGCATGAACATTATATCTGGATCTTGTTTAATGCGAGACGGTTATTCATTTAAATCAGAGAATAATGGTTGTTCTATTTATATGAGTAATATCTTTTATGGTCATGCACCCTTGAAGAGTGGTCTATTCTTACTAAATCTCGATAGTAGTAATACACATATTCATAATGTTGAAACCAAAAGATACAGAGTTGATAATGAAAGTGCAACTTATTTGTGGCACTGTCGTTTAGGTCATATCGGTGTAAAACGCATGAAGAAACTCCATACTAATGGACTTTTGGAACCACTTGATTATGAATCACTTGGTACTTGCGAACCGTGCCTCATGGGCAAGATGACTAAAACACCGTTCTCCGGTACTATGGAGAGAGCAACAGATTTGTTGGAAATCATACATACCGATGTATGTGGTCCGATGAATATTGAGGCTCGTGGCGGATATCGTTATTTTCTCACCTTCACAGATGATTTGAGCAGATATGGATATATCTACTTAATGAAGCATAAGTCTGAAACATTTGAAAAGTTCAAAGAATTTCAGAGTGAAGTTGAAAATCATCGTAACAAGAAAATAAAGTTTCTACGATCTGATCGTGGAGGAGAATATTTGAGTTACGAGTTTGGTGTACATTTGAAAAACTGTGGAATAGTTTCGCAACTCACGCCCCCCGGAACACCACAGCGTAATGGTGTGTCCGAACGTCGTAATCGTACTTTACTAGATATGGTGCGATCTATGATGTCTCTTACAGATTTACCGCTATCATTTTGGGGATATGCTTTAGAGACGGCCGCATTCACGTTAAATAGGGCACCATCAAAATCCGTTGAGACGACGCCTTATGAACTATGGTTTGGCAAGAAACCAAAGTTGTCGTTTCTTAAAGTTTGGGGCTGCGATGCTTATGTGAAAAAGCTTCAACCTGATAAGCTCGAACCCAAATCGGAGAAATGTGTATTCATAGGATACCCAAAGGAAACTGTTGGGTACACCTTCTATCACAGATCCGAAGGCAAAACATTTGTTGCTAAGAATGGATCATTTCTAGAGAAGGAGTTTCTCTCGAAAGAAGTGAGTGGGAGGAAAGTAGAACTTGACGAGGTAACTGTACCTGCTCCCTTACTGGAAAGTAGTTCATCACAGAAAACTGTTTCAGTGACACCTACACCAGTTAGTGAGGAAGCCAATGATAATGATCATGAAACTTCAGATCAAGATACTACTGAACTTCGTAGATCAACCAGAGTAAGATCCGCACCAGAGTGGTACGGTAATCCTGTTCTGGAGGTCATGCTACTAGATCATGATGAACCTACGAACTATGAAGAAGCGATGGTGAGCCCAGATTCCGCAAAGTGGCTAGAAGCCATGAAATCTGAGATGGGATCCATGTATGAGAACAAAGTATGGACTTTGGTTGACTTGCCCGATGATCGGCAAGCGATTGAGAATAAATGGATCTTTAAGAAGAAGACTGACGCTGATGGTAATGTTACTGTCTACAAAGCTCGACTTGTCGCAAAAGGTTTTCGGCAAGTTCAAGGAATTGACTACGATGAGACCTTCTCACCCGTAGCGATGCTTAAGTCCGTCCGAATCATGTTAGCAATTGCCGCATTTTATGATTATGAAATTTGGCAAATGGATGTCAAAACTGCATTCCTGAATGGATTCCTGGAAGAAGAGTTGTATATGATGCAACCAGAAGGTTTTGTCGATCCAAAGGGAGCTAACAAAGTGTGCAAGCTCCAGCGATCCATTTATGGACTGGTGCAAGCCTCTCGGAGTTGGAATAAACGTTTTGATAGTGTGATCAAAGCATTTGGTTTTATACAGACTTTTGGAGAAGCCTGTATTTACAAGAAAGTGAGTGGGAGCTCTGTAGCATTTCTGATATTATATGTGGATGACATATTACTGATTGGAAATGATATAGAATTTCTGGATAGCATAAAGGGATACTTGAATAAAAGTTTTTCAATGAAAGACCTCGGTGAAGCTGCTTACATATTAGGCATTAAGATCTATAGAGACAGATCAAGACGCTTAATTGGACTTTCACAAAGCACATACCTTGACAAAATTTTGAAGAAATTCAAAATGGATCAAGCAAAGAAAGGGTTCTTGCCTGTGTTACAAGGTGTGAAATTGAGTAAGACTCAATGCCCGACCACTGCAGAAGATAGAGAGAATATGAAAGATGTTCCCTATGCATCAGCCATAGGCTCTATCATGTATGCAATGCTGTGTACCAGACCTGATGTGTGCCTTGCTATAAGTTTAGCAGGGAGGTACCAAAGTAATCCAGGAATGGATCACTGGACAGCGGTCAAGAACATCCTGAAATACCTGAAAAGGACTAAGGATATGTTTCTCGTATATGGAAGTGACAAAGAGCTCATCGTAAAAGGTTACGTTGATGCAAGCTTTGACACTGATCCGGACGATTCTAAATCGCAAACCGGATACGTGTTTACATTAAACGGTGGAGCTGTCAGTTGGTGCAGTTCTAAACAAAGCGTCGTAGCGGGATCTACATGTGAAGCGGAATACATAGCTGCTTCGGAAGCAGCAAATGAAGGAGTCTGGATGAAGGAGTTCATATCCGATCTAGGTGTCATACCTAGTGCATCGGGTCCAATGAAAATCTTTTGTGACAATACTGGTGCAATTGCCTTGGCAAAGGAATCCAGATTTCACAAAAGGACCAAACACATCAAGAGACGCTTCAACTCCATCCGGGATCTAGTCCAGGTGGGAGACATAGAGATTTGCAAGATACATACGGATCTGAATATTGCAGACCCGTTGACTAAGCCTCTTCCACGAGCAAAACATGATCAGCACCAAAGCTCCATGGGTGTTAGATTCATTACAGTGTAATCTAGATTATTGACTCTAGTGCAAGTGGGAGACTGAAGGAAATATGCCCTAGAGGCAATAATAAAGTTATTATTTATTTCCTTATAATCATGATAAATGTTTATTATTCATGCTAGAATTGTATTTTCCGGAAACATAATACATGTGTGAATACATAGACAAACAGAGTGTCACTAGTATGCCTCTACTTGACTAGCTCGTTAATCAAAGATGGTTATGTTTCCTAACCATGAACAATGAGTTGTTATTTGATTAACGAGGTCACATCATTAGTAGAATGATCTGATTGACATGACCCATTCCATTAGCTTAGCACCTGATCGTTTAGTATGTTGCTATTGCTTTCTTCATGACTTATACATGTTCCTACGACTATGAGATTATGCAACTCCCGTTTACCGGAGGAACACTTTGGGTACTACCAAACGTCACAACGTAAATGGGTGATTATAAAGGAGTACTACAGGTGTCTCCAATGGTCGATGTTGGGTTGGCGTATTTCGAGATTAGGATTTGTCACTCCGATTGTCGGAGAGGTATCTCTGGGCCCTCTCGGTAATACACATCACATAAGCCTTGCAAGCATTACAACTAATATGTTAGTTGTGAGATGATGTATTACGGAACGAGTAAAGAGACTTGCCGTTAACGAGATTGAACTAGGTATTGGATACCGACGATCGAATCTCGGGCAAGTAACATACCGATGACAAAGGGAACAACGTATGTTGTTATGCGGTCTGACCGATAAAGATCTTCGTAGAATATGTAGGAGCCAATATGGGCATCCAGGTCCCGCTATTGGTTATTGACCAGAGACATGTCTCGGTCATGTCTACATTGTTCTCGAACCCGTAGGGTCCGCACGCTTAAGGTTACGATGACAGTTATATTATGAGTTTATGCATTTTGATGTACCGAAGGTTGTTCGGAGTCCCGGATGTGATCACGGACATGACGAGGAGTCTCGAAATGGTCGAGACGTAAAGATTGATATATTGGGAGCCTATGTTTGGACATCGGAAGTGTTCCGGGTGAAATCGGGATTTTACCGGGTTACCGGGAGGTTACCGGAACCCCCCGGGAGCCATATGGGCCATCATGGGCCTTAGTGGAAAGGAGAAAGGGGCAGCCCAAGGTGGCTGCGCCTCTTTCCCCTCCCCTAGTCCTATTAGGACTAGGAGAAGGTGGCCGGCCCCCCTCTCTCCCTTCCCCTCCGAGGAATCCTAGTTGGACTAGGATTGGGGGGAGGAATCCTACTCCCAGAGGGAGTAGGACTCTCCTGCGCCTCCCTCTTTGGCCGGCCAGCCTCCCCTCCTCTCCTCCTTTATATACGGAGGCAGGGGCACCTCTAAACACACAAGTTGACACAAGTTGATCCACGTGATCGATTCCTTAGCCGTGTGCGGTGCCCCCTGCCACCATATTCCTCGATAATACTGTAGCGGAGTTTAGGCGAAGCCCTGCTGCTGTAGTTCATCAAGATCGTCACCACGCCGTCGTGCTGACGAAACTCTTCCCCGACACTTTGCTGGATCGGAGTCCGGGGATCGTCATCGAGCTGAACGTGTGCTCGAACTCGGAGGTGCCGTAGTTTCGGTGCTTGATCGGTTGGATCGTGAAGACGTACGACTACTTCCTCTACGTCGTGTCATTGCTTCCGCAGTCGGTCTGCGTTGGGTACGTAGACAACACTCTCCTCTCGTTGCTATGCATCACATGATCCTGTGTGCGCGTAGGAAATTTTTTGAAATTACTACGAAACCCACACTCCCCAGACGCGTAATATTTGCTTATAACTTGTAGATTTGCAATAGTATGGTTCTTATACAATATTGATCCGATATAACACTCTCACCCTCACATTGCTACCCATACCGCACAATTCGCCGGTGACATATCACCATATTACCTATCCTCAAAACAGCCACCATACCTACCTATTATGGAATTTCCATAGCCATTCCGAGATATATTGCCATGCAACTTTCCACCATTACCGTTATTATGACACTGCTTCATCATTGTCCATATTGCTTGCATGATCATTGTAGTGACATTCGTATTGTGAGCAAAGCCACCGTTCATTAATTCTTCATACATGTCACCCATGCCATCATGCACATACCCGGTACACCGTCGGAGGCATTCACATAATCAATTTTTGTTCTAATATTGAGTTGTAAATTCTTGAGTTGTAAGTAAATAAAGTGTGGATGATCATCATTATTAGAGCATTGTCCCAGTGAGGAAAGGATGATGGAGACTATGATTCCCCCACAAGTCGGGATGAGAGTCCGTACGAAAAAAGAAAAGAAAAGAGGCCAAAAAGAAAAGAAAAAGGCCCAAAGAAAAAAAGAAAAAAGAGAGAGAAAAAGAGAGAAGGGACAATGTTACTATCCTTTTTCCACACATGTGCTTCAAAGTAGCACCATGATCTTCATGATAGAGAGTCTCCTATGATATCACTTTCATATAGTAGTGGGAATTTTTAATTATAGAACTTGGTTTGTATATTCCAATGATGGGCTTCCTCAAAATGCCCTAGGTCTTCGTGAGCAAGCGAGTTGGATGCACACCCACTTAGTTTCTTTTGTTGAGCTTTCATACACTTATAGCTCTAGTGCATCCGTTGCATGGCAATCCCTACTCACTCACATTGATATCTATTAATGGACATCTCCATAGCCCGTTGATACGCCTAGTTGATGTGAGACTATCTTCTCCTTTTTGTCTTATCCATAACCACCATTCTATTCCACCATAGTCCTATATCCATGGCTCACGCTCATATATTGCGTGAAGATTGAAAAAGTTTGAGAACATTAAAAGTATGAAACAATTACTTGGCTTCTCATCGGGGTCGTGCATGATTTAAATATTTTGTGTGATGAAGATAGAGCATAGCCAGACTATATGATTTTGTAGGGATAACTTTCTTTGGCCATGTTATTTTGAGAAGACATGATTGCTTAGTTAGTATGCTTGAAGTATTATTATTTTTATGTCAATATTAAACTTTTGTCTTGAATCTTACGGATCTGAACATTCATGCCACAATAAAGAAAAATTACATTGAGAAATATGTTAGAAAGCATTCAACATCAAAAATTCTTCTTTTATCATTTACCTACTCGAGGACGAGCATGAATTAAGCTTGGGGATGCTTGATACGTCTCCAATGCATCCATAATTTTTGATTGCTCCATGCTATTATATTATCTATTTTGGATGCCAATGGGCTTTATTTTACACTTTTATATCATTTTTGGGACTAACCTACTAATCGGAGGCCCAGCCCAAATTGCTGTTTTTTGCCTATTTTAGGGTTTCGAAGAAAAGGAATATCAACGGAGTCCAAACGGAAAGAAACCTTCGAGGACGTGATTTTCTCAACAAATGTGATCCAGGAGACTTGGAGTGTGCGTCAAGAAACAAATGAGGCGGCCACGAGGCAGGGGGCGCGCCTATCCCCCAGGGCACGCCCTCCACCCTCGTGGGGCCCTCGTTGCTCCACCGACGTACTTCTTCCTCCTATATATATCCACGTACCCCCCCAAACATCCAGGAGCACCACAAAAACCTAATTCCACCGCTGCAACCTTCTTTACCCGAGAGATCCCATCTCGGGGCCTTTTCCGGAGCTCCACCGGAGCGGGCATTGATCACAGAGGGCCTCTACATCAACTCCATGGCCTCTCTTGTGATGTGTGAGTAGTTTACTTCAGACCTTCGGGTCCATAGTTATTAGCTAGATGGCTTCTTCTCTCTCTTTGGATCTCAATACAAAGTTCTCCTCGATCTTCTTGGAGATCTATTCGATGTAATCTTCTTTTGCGGTGTGTTTGTCGAGATCTGATGAATTGTGGGTTTATGATCTAGATTATCTATGAACAATATTTGATTCTCATCTGAATTCTTTTATGTATGATTGGTTTATCTTTGCAAGTCTCTTCGAATTATCAGTTTGGTTTGTCCTTCTAGATTGATCTTTCTTGCAATGGGAGAAGTGCTTAGCTTTGGGTTCAATCCTGCGGTGTTCGATCCCAGTGACAGAAAGGGAACCAACACGTATTGTATTGTTGCCACCGAGGATAAAAAGATGGGGTTTATATCATATTTCATGAGTTTATCCCTCTACATCATGTCATCTTGATTAAAGCATTACTCTGTTCTCTTGAACTTAATACTCTAGATGCATGCTGGATAGCGGTCGATGTGTGGAGTAATAGTAGTAGATGCAGAATCGTTTCGATCTACTTGTCACGGACGTGATGCCTATATACATGATCATACCTAGATATTCTCATAACTATGCTCAATTCTATCAATTGCTTGACAATAATTCGTTTACCCACCGTAATACTTATGCTCTTGAGAGAAGCCACTAGTGAAACCTATGGCCCCCGTGTCTATCTTCCATCATATTAATCTTCCAATACTTAGTTATTTCTATTGCCATTTATTTTACTTTTCATCTTTTATTTTCTATTTATCATAAAAATACCAAAAATATTATCTTATCATATCTATCAGATCTCACTCTCATAAGTGACCGTGAAGGGATTGACAACCCCTTTATCGCATTGGTTGCGATGTTCTTATTTGTTTGTGTAGGTGCGTGGGACTTGAGCGTGATCTCCTACTGGATTGATACCTTGGTTCTCAAAAACTGAGGGAAATACTTACACTACTTTAATGCATCACCCTTTCCTCTTCAAGGGAAAACCAACGCAGTGCTCAAGAGGTAGCATTGGCACACGTTCTTGTCTTGACTCTCCGGTTGAAACTTTGGGGCACTCTTTGAAGTTCTTTGTGTTGGTTGAATAGATGAATCTGAGATTGTGTGATGCTTATCGTATAATCATACCCATGGATACTTGAGGTGACATTGGAGTATCTAGGTGACATTAGGGTTTTGGTTGATTTGTGTCTTAAGGTGTTATTCTAGTATGAACTCTAGGATAGATTGAGCGGAAAGAATAGCTTCATGTTATTTTACTACGGCTCTTGAATAGATCGATCAGAAAGGATAGCTTTGAGGTGGTTTCGTACCCTACCATAATCTCTTCGTTTGTTCTCCACTATTAGTGACTTTGGAGTGACTCTTTGTTGCATGTTGAGGGATAGTTATATGATCCAATTATGTTATTATTGTTGAGAGAACTTGCACTAGTGAAAGTATGAAACCTAGGTCTTGTTTCCAAGCATTGCAATACCGTTTACGCTCACTTTTATCATTAGTTACCTTGCTGTTTTTATATTTTCAGATTACAAAAACCTATATCTATCATCCATATTCCACTTGTATCACCATCTCTTCGCCGAACTAGTGCGACGGGTGTATTCAAATTCCCGAATTTTTTTTGCAAGGGGATCACTGATACTATATCGCATTTCTGGTGGGGTGATGGAGAGGACCAACGAAAATTACATTGGTTTGCTTGGTGGAAGATGTGTGTACCCAAACTATGGGGTGGTATGGGATTCCGTGATATACATAGTTTCAACCTTGCGATGCTTGCCAAACAGTGTTGGCGGTTAATTGAGAACTATGACTCTTTATTTGCAAAGGTATTAAGAGCAAAGTACTACCCCTCTGGTGACATTATGAATTGTGCTTTAAAAAAGGGATCATCTTATGTATGGCAAAGCATATGGTCAGGTATCCAAACATTTTAAAATGGATGCATATGGAGAGTGGGAAACGGATTGAAAATCAATATTTGGGATGATTGTTGGATTCCAAATAGCAACTCGAGGAAGATAATTACCCCTAGAGGTAAATGTATTCTCACTACAGTAAATGAACTTATTGATCCTTCTAATGGTGAATGGGAGGAAATTTTGATGAGGGATAACTTCTGGCCCATTGATGCAGAAAGGATACTGCAGATTCCGATGTATCACCATGACACGGAGGATTTTATAGCCTGGTATCTCACCAAGTCAGGCATTTTTAGCGTCCGATCAGCATACTATAAATAGTGGGAGGTCTGTTACAAACCAAATAATACCAACTCTTTTGGTGCACAAGGATCTTCTCCACACCTAGTATGGAAGAGATTAAGGAGTTTGAAAGTCCCGGGTAAGGTTAAAATATTTTTGTGGAGATGCCTACACAATGCTATACCATGCTGCTATGTTTTAGCATACTGACATATCTCAAAATCTGCCCAATGTCCAGTCTATTCTTTATATGCAGAAGACACAAGCATTTGCTTTTTAAATGTGGGCGAGCCAAAGAGGTTTGGAATAATCTTGGATTGCATGTAATAATGAACACACTTGTGGAGCTGGGGCGTACAGGCGCGGAGATTCTGGAGATTATCCTCTGTGACTCTGCACACCAAACAAATTACATGAACATGGTGGAGCTACCTGAATTGGAATTGAACTCGCAAATTTACCAATTATGAGTTGGGCGCTTTAACCATTCATCCATGGATGGTATCTATGGTGGCAGCGAAGGCAGATTGTTTGTGAGGAGTCAGTCGAACCTCCACTATGGACATTTCAGGCGATTCGTGCTTTATCCCTCAACTTTGTACGTGCGGCGTGCAAACCGTCTATGACTCGGTGTATGAACCAGTGGAAGAAACCTATAGTTGGTTGATGTCTACTACACAACCTTCTTCTTGTAGACGTTGTTGGGCCTCCAAGTGCGGAGGTTTGTAGGACAGTAGCAAATTTCCCTCAAGTGGATGACCTAAGGTTTATCAATCCGTAGGAGGCATAGGATGAAGATGGTCTCTCTCAAGCAACCCTGCAACCAAATAACAAAGAGTCTCTTGTGTCCCCAACACACCCAATACAATAGTAAATTGTATAGGTGCACTAGTTCGGCGAAGAGATGGTGATACAAGTGCAATATGGATAGTAGATGGTGGTTTTTGTAATCTGAAAATATAAAAACAGCAAGGTAACTAATGTAAAAGTGAGCACAAATGGTATTGCAATGTGTTGAAACAAGGCCTAGGGTTCATACTTTCACTAGTGCAAGTTCTCTCAACAATAATAACATAGTTGGATCATATAACTATCCCTCAACATGCAACAAAGAGTCACTCCAAAGTCACTAAAGCAGAGAAAAAACAAAGAGATCATGGTAGGGTACGAAACCACCTCAAAGTTATCCTTTCTGATCGATCTATCATAGATTTTGTACTAGAATAACACCTTAAGACACAAATCAACCAAAACCCTAATGTCACCTAGATACTCCAATGTCACCTCAAGTATCCATGGGTATGATTATACAATATGCATCACACAATCTCAGATTCATCTATTCAACCAACACAAAGTACTTCAAAGAGTGCCCCAAAGTTTCTACCGGAGAGTCAAGACGAAAACGTGTGCCAACCCCTATGCGTAAGTTCACGAGGTCACGGAACTCGCAAGTTGATCACCAAGACATACATCAAGTGGATCACATGATATCCCATTGTCACCACAGATAAGCACGTGCAAGACATACATCAAGTGTTCTCAAATCCTTAGAGACGCAATCTGATAAGATAATTTCAAAGGGAAAACTCAATTCATTACAAGAGAGTAGAGGGGGAGAAACATCATAAGATCCAACTATAATAGCAAAGCTCGCGATACATCAAGATCGTAGCACCTTAAGAACATGAGAGAGAGAGAGATCAAACACATAGCTACTGGTACATACCCTCAGCCCCGAGGGTGGACTACTCCCTCCTCGTCATGGAGAGCGCCGGGATGATGAATATGGCCACCAGAGAGGGATTCCCCCTCCGGCAGGGTGCCGGAATGGGTCTAGATTGGTTTTCGATGGCTATGGAGGCTTCTAGCGGCGGAACTCCCGATCTATTGTCCTCCCCGAAGTTTTTATGGTATATGGGTATATATGGGAGGAAGAAGTACGTCGGTGGATCTCTGGGCTGTCCACGAGGCAGGAGGCGCGCCCAGGGGCTCTCCTGGTCCATCTTCGATACTCCGTGGGCTTCTTCTGGTCCAAAAATAAGTTCCGTGATGTTTCAAGTCAATTGGACTCCGTTTGATTTTCCTTTTCTGCGGTACTCTAAAACAAGGAAAAAACAGAAACTGGCACTGGGGTCTGGGTTAATAGGTTAGTCCCAAAAATAATATAAAAGTGTATAATAAAGCCCATAAACATACAAAACAGATAATATAATAGCATGGAACAAAAAAAATTATAGATATGTTGGAGACGTATCAACATCCCCAAGCTTAATTCCCGCTCGTCCTTGAGTAGGTAAATGATAAAAACAGAATTTTTGATGTGGAATGCTACCTAACATTTTTATCCATGTAGTTATCTTTATTGTGGCAATAATATTCAGATCCATAAGATTCAAGACAAAAGTTTAATATTGACATAAAAATAATAATACTTCAAGCATACTAACTAAGCAATCATGTCTTCTCAAAATAACATGGCCAAAAAAAGTTCATCCCTACAAAATCATATAGTTTGGTCAAGCTCCATTTTCGTCACACAAGAATGTTTAAATCATGCACAACCCCGATGACAAGCCAAGCAATTGTTTCATACTTTTGATGTTCTCAAACTTTTTCAATCTTCATGCAATACATGAGCGTGAGCCATGGACATAGCACTATATGTGGAATAGAATGGTGGTTCTAGAGAAGACAAAAAGGAGAAGATAGTCTCACATCAACTAGGCGTATCAATGGGCTATGGAGATGCCCATCAATAGGTATCAATGTGACTGAGTAGGGATTGCCATGCAACGGATGCACTAGAGCTATAAGTATATGAAACTCAACAAAAGGAACTAAGTGGGTGTGCATCCAACTCGCTTGCTCACGAAGACCTAGGGCATTTTGAGGAAGTCCATCATTGGAATATACAAGCCAAGTTCTATAATGAAAAATTCCCACTAGTATATGAAAGTGATATCATAGGAGATTCTCTATCATGAAGATCATGGTGCTACTTTGAAGCACCAGTGTGGAAAAAGGATAGTAGCATTGCCCCTTTTTATTTTATTTTTATTTTTGGGCCTTCCTTTTTTTATTTGGCCTTTTTTGGGACAATGCTCTATTATTGATGATCATCACACTTCTATTTATTTACAACTCAATGATTACAACTCAATACTTAGAACAATATATGATTCTATGTGAATGCCTCCGGCGATGTACCGGGATGTGCAATGAATCAAGAGTGACATGTATAGAAGAATTATGAACGCTGGCTTTGCCACAAATACGATGTCAACTACATGATCATGCAAAGCAATATGACAATGATGGAGCGTGTCATAATAAATGGAACGGTGGTAAGTTGCATAGAAATATATCTCGGAATGGCTATGGAAATGCCATAATAGGTAGGTATGGTGGTTGTTTTGAGGAAGATATATGGTGATTTTATGGTACCGGCGAAAGTTGCGCGGTACTAGAGAGGCCAACAATGGTGGAATGGTGAGAGTGCGTATAATCCATGAACTCAACATTAGTCATAAAGAACTCACATACTTATTGCAAAAATCTATTAGTTATCGAAACAAAGTACTACACGCATGCTCCTAGGGGGATAGATTGGTAGGAAAATACCATCGCTCGTCCCCGACTGCCACTCATAAGGAAGACAATCAATAAATAAATCATGCTCCGACTTCATCACATAACGGTTCACCATACGTGCATGCTACATGAATTACAAACTTCAACACAAGTATCTCCCAAATTCACAACTACTCAACTAGCATAACTCTAATATCACCATCTTCATATCTCAAAACAATTATCAAGTATAAAACTTCTCATAGTATTCAATGCACTTTTTATGAAAGTTTTTATTATATCCCACTTGGATACCTATCATATTAGGACTAGTTCCGTAACCAAAGCAAACTACCATGCTGTTCTAAAAGACTCTCAAAATAATATCAGTGAAGCATGAGAGTTCAACAATTTCTTCAAAATATAACCATCGCCGTGCTCTAAAAAGATATAAGTGAAGCACTAGAGCAAATGACAAAGTACTCCAAAAGATATAAGTGAAGATCAATGAATAGTCGAATAATTATGCAACTATGTGAAGACTCTCTAACATTTAATAATTTCAGATCTTGGTATTTTATTCAAACATCAAGCAAACCAAAATAAAATAAAATTATGCTCCAAGCAAAACACATATCATGTGGTGAATAAAAATATAGCTCCAAGTAAAGTTACCGATGAATGAAGACGAAAGAGGGGATGCCTTCCGGGGCATCCCCACGCTTAGGCTCTTAGTTGTCCTTGAATATTACCTTGGGGTTCCTTGGGCGTCCCCAATCTTAGGCTCTTGCCACTCCCTATTCCATAGTCCATCGAATCTTTACCCAAAACTTGAAAACTTCACAACACAAAACTTAACAGAAAACTCGTAAGCTCCGTTAGTATAAGAAAATAAATCACCACTTAGGTACTATTGTGAACTCATTCTAAATTCATATTAGTGTAATATCTACTATATTACAACTTCTCTATGGTTCATACCCTCCGATACTACTCATAGATTCATCAAAATAAGCAAACAACACATAGAAAACAGAATCTGTCAAAAACAGAACAGTCTGTAGTAATCTGGATCAAACGTATACTTATGGAACCCAAAAAATTATAAAATAAATTTCTGGACGTGAGTAATTTATCTATTAATCATATGCAAAAATAATTAACTAAATATTATTCTCCAATAAAAAATGGCAGCAAATCTCGTGAGCGCTAAAGTTTCTGATTTTTACAGCATGATCGCAAAGACTTTCCCCAAGTCTTCCCAAAGGTTCTACTTGGCACAAACACTAATTAAGACATAAAACTACATCTAAATAGAGGCTAGATGAATTATTTATTACTAAACAGGAACAAAAAAGCAAGGAACAAAAATAAAATTGGGTTGCTCCCAACAAGTGCCAACGTTTAACGCCCCAAGCTAGGCATGATGATTTCAATGATGCTCACATAAAAGATAAGTACTGTAACATAAATAGATCATCATGAAGAATATGAGTAGCACATTTAAGTCTAACCCACTTCCTATGCATAGGGATTTTGTGAGCAAACAACTTGTGGGAACAAGAATCAACTTGCATAGGAAGGTAAAACAAGCATAACTTCAAAACTTTAAGCACATAGAGAGGAAACTTGATATTATTGCAATTCCTATATGTTCCTCCCTCATAATAATTTTCAGTAGCATCATGAATGAATTCAACAATATAACTATCACATAAATCATTCTTTTCATGATCTACAAGCATAGAAAATTTACTACTCTCTACATAAGCAAAATTCTTCTCAATCGGAATAGTGGGAGTATCATAAGAGACTCGAATACTATAAATTGTTTCCACATTAAAATAGTAATGTTCAGAAAAAGGGTAATCATAATCATGACAAGTTTTATAAATATAATCATCACTACTTTTGTAGGATAAGTTTCATCACAATAATCATCATAAGTAGCAAGCATGCTATCATCATAACAAATTTGCATATCAAAATTTGGGAGGCTAAAAATATCATCTTCATTAAACATAGCATCCCCAAGCTTGGGACAAAACAACAATTGCAGCAAATATATTCTCAAAAACATCATCTTCTTCAAACATAGCATCCCCAAGCTTGGGCCTTTTCATATCATAAGCATAATCACTCTCATCATTAATAGTACGGATAGCACCAATAGTTTAGCAATTATCATATTCTTCCAAGCAAGTGCCAAAAAGATTTTCAAGATCATAAGAAGCATCATTATCTTCCCAATCATAATCCTCACAACAAGCAATAGGCATAACGAGATCATCACCAAGTGCATCATCTTCCACAATTATATTTTCATGAGGCACAACAGTAATAGGAGCAACATTATTTGGGAGAGATATCTTTTTACCTCTCTTCCTTTTTCTTTTCTTCTTCTTCACCACATCATGTGTGGGTTCAATCCTCTTTTTGGAGCTCCTTATTAATGAGATTGGTTGAATAGAAGGCTCCTCCTCGTTACCTGATTCATCATAAGAAATAATAGGAGGATATTGGGAAGTCTCTTCCCTTTCATTAGTATTCTCTTCATCTTCTATTTGTTTTCTTTTCTTTATGTAATTGGCAATATAAGGATTTTCAATACAATTCACCGCACAATACATATAAATTTCATCTAGATCAAAATCAAGAAGTTTATCACGGGCTAATACTGGAAGATAGTTAGTTATACGTTTCATTTCTTCATAACCCATAAGCAAACTAAGTTCATTATGATGTGCAAGCGAAATCAAGTCATCACAATTTTTGGAAACGATTAGATTATGAAACAATTTGCATCGGATAGTTAAATTCCATGTTCATTGCAAAGTTCACAAGTACGGCTAAGAAAATTAAAATTTTCAGCACAAACATCTAGCCTTTCTTGCAACCATTTAGTTTCTAAATACTTATGCCTCTTGCAAAATCTATCTTCTCTATTTGCTATGTACTTGCAAACTCTATGCACTCCACAAAAATCGACATGCTTACAAGAGATATTTTCATCATGACTAGTGCAATCATCATTAGTACTATGGATATTCAAAGAGTTCATACTAATAACATTGCAATCATGCTCATCAATCAAAGATTTAGTGCCAAACATTTTAATGCATTCTTATTCTAACACTTTGGCATAATTTTTCTTTCCATCATACTCACGAAAGATATTAAAAAGATGAAGCATATGAGGTGCCCTTAATTCCATTTTTTGTAGTTTTCTTTAATAGACTAAACTAGTGATAATACAAGAAACTAAAAGATTCGATTGCAAGATCTAAAGATATACCTTCAAGCGCTAACCTCCCCGGCAACGGCGCCAGAAAAGAGCTTGATGTCTACTACACAACCTTCTTCTTGTAGACGTTGTTGGGCCTCCAAGTGCAGAGGTTTGTAGGAAAGTAGCAAATTTCCCTCAAGTGGATGACCTAAGGTTTATTGCTACCTCTTGAGCACTGCGTTGGATTTCCCCGAAGAGGAGAGGATGATGCATCAAAGTAGCGTAAGTATTTCCCTCAGTTTTTGAGAACCAAGGTATTAGTCTAGTAGGAGGCTACGCACGAGTCCCTCATACCTACACAAAAACAATAGCTCAACGCAACCAACGCGCTTAGGGGTTGTCAATCCCTTCACGGTCACTTACGAAAGTGAGATCTGATAGAGATGATAAATAATATTTTTGGTATTTTTGGTATAGAGATGCAAAGTAAAAAGTAAAAGCAAAGTAAAAGCAAAGCAATAATAAAGTGATGGAGATTGATATGATGAGAAAGAGACCCGGGGCCAAAGGTTTCACTAGTGGCTTCTCTCAAGAGCATAAGTATTCTACGGTGGGTGAACAAATTACTGTTGAGCAATTGACAGAATTGAGCATAGTTATGAGAATATCTAGGTATGATCATGTATATAGGCATCACGTCCGAGACAAGTAGACAGACTCCTACCTGCATCTACTACTATTACTCCACTCATCGACCGCTATCCAGCATGCATCTAGAGTATTAAGTTAAAAACAGAGTAACGCCTTAAGTAAGATGACATGATGTAGAGGGATAGTTTCATGCAATATGATAAAAAAAACCCATCTTGTTATCCTCGATGGCAACGATACAATACGTGCCTTGCTGCCCCTTCTGTCACTGGGAAAGGACACTGCAAGATCGAACCCAAAGCTAAGCACTTCTCCCATGGCAAGAACAACCAATCTAGTAGGCCAAACCAAACTGATAATTCGAAGAGACTTGCAAAGATAACCAATCATACATAAAAGAATTCAGAGAAGATTCAAATATTATTCATAGATAGACTTGATCATAAACCCACAATTCATCGATCTCAACAAACACACCACAAAAAGAAGATTACATCGAATAAATCTCCACAAGAGAGGGGGAGAACATTGTATTGAGATCCAAAAAGAGAGAAGAAGCCATCTAGCTACTAACTATGGACCCGTAGGTCTGAAGTAAACTACCCACACTTCATCGGAGGGGCTTGGATGATGATGTAGAAGCCCTCCGTGATCGATGCCCCCTTCGGCGGAGCTCCGGAACAGGCCCCAAGATGGGATCTCGTGGATACAGAAAGTTGCGGTGGTGGAATTAGGTTTTTGGCTCCATATCTGATCGTTTGGGGGTACGTGGATATATATAGGAGGAAGAAGTACATCGGTGGAGCTTCGAGGGGCCCACGAGGCAGGGGGCGCGCCCTCCACCCTCGTGGCCGCCTCGTGGCTTTCTTGACGGAGGGTCCAAGTGTGGCGCCCGCAGATCGATGCTCGAGAAGACTTCCATATATTCCTGGTTTCGCCGTGTGTTTCATTTGTGCCTGCCCGTTTTTTTGCATTGCATCAGGTCATCATGCCATCATGTCATTTCTTTTTCTTAACTCAACTAAATAAACCATATCGATATTTGATCCATTTAAATCGAGGGAATTCACATGATGATTCTCTTTATAACATAACCTCCCAATATTAGGGAGCTACATTAAATATTTCATTTTCGGAATCACCCATGAACACACTTGCAAATAATCACATGCCATTTTCCCGCTTCAATTTTGGTCTCCAAACTTTGCTTTTTATCCTTTCTCCATTTTCGGAGCTCCACCAAAAATCCGAACATTTTTTGGACCTTCCTAACCCTCACTTCCTATTCGAACCATTTGATTTTAAATCAAATGAGTTTGAATTTAAAACTTTCAAAAATGCCCACTCCATTTTTCTTGGAACATGCGTATTTTTGCGAGTCCGGGAAATTTATTCCCGTGCCCAAACTCTTTCTCTACCCTTTTCTTTTCTTCCCTTTTCTTCCTCTTTTTCTGTTTTTTTTTGAGACAATTCCTCTTTTTCTGTTGTTTTTGAATAGAGCAAATAGAGGGAGAGAAGAGCCCAGCCTCTCAGGCCTGCCAGGCCTGCCCTTTTGCCTTAAGGCCCAGCTGACCCCTCCTCTCTACTGGGCCGGCCCCAAGGCCACCTCCCCCGTAACCCTAGCCGCCAGGGTGCGGGATCCCTCGATGCCATCTCTCTCCCTGCTCGATCTCTCCCTCTCCCCTCGTTCTCCTCATGCGCCGCCAGAGACTCACACACACCTCGCACCCCTGCTGTTCGCCCGATCCCCATCTCTCCTCCTCCCCGTTCGTCTTTCTTGCCGGGAGCTCGAGCTCCACCTGGAGCCGCACGCCCGTTGCCCTTCTTCCCGCCGGCCACCTATGCAGACGACCTGCCCGCGCCCCTGCCGGCCCTCCTCTGACCTCATCCTCACGAGCACGGCCGCCGGGGCGCCACTTCACCGGTCCCCGTCGCTCCGCCTCTCCAGGAGCCAGCAGGCGCGCCGCCGCTTCGCCAGGAGATCGCTGCATCGTCGGAGTACGCCGAGCGCCACCTACCCCGTTCGGCTCCCTCACTGGAGGCCGCCACCGCGACCCTGCCGGGCACCGCCGACCCGGAGCACCGCGCCTCGGCCCCTGCCATGGGTATTGCGCCTGTGTCTTCATCACCCAATGGGAGCAGGACCCCGCCATGAACGAACGGCTCTACCAAGCCCGTTGCCGTGCCGCCGTTCTGCACTCCTTCCAGCTGGGAATCGGACGGATCCGTCTTCCCCGTGTCCCCGCTGTCTCTCGTCGCCCCTGCCTCCTCGCTGCTCCGCCTCCATCGAGCTCCATACCCTGGTGTCACTGGATTGCCAAGAGGCAGCCCCCTGTTGCTGGTTCGCGCGTTTTCGTTGTCGGTTGCTGTTGACGCAAGACCAACGGCTTCGTCGTTGTTTACCTACTCGCCCGAACCTCGAAGATCCCGTGCGACGCCAGATACCACTACCATCTCCAAGGATTTCTTCAAGTACCGCACCGGGCGCCAAGTTCCTCTCCAACACGATGATACGAGTACAACAACCGTCGACGTGCATTTTGCCAAGTACCTCTTGGATCCGACAAGTACCCCGACGACGTGTGTACCACTACCGTCGACCCTCGAAGACTCCGTGGACGTCAAGTTTCTCGCCGTGACCCTGAACATCTACGAAAACGTTGAATGACTACTACCGTGGCCGAAGACCCGTGTACAACTACCGATGAACGTGGATTCGTCAAGTTCCTTGATGACCATGTACCACCACCGCTTCGCGAACAAAAACAACTATTTCCTCATTGAGACGTGTACCTCTACTTCCACTACCGTCGCGAAAACGTCTACTTCCACTACCGTCGCGAGAACGTCGACTTCCACTACTTCCTCTACGCCGACTTGATCCGTTCCGAAATTGCACGCTTCAAAGGTATAACCCTGAGACGACCGCCCGTGAACGAATGCATGTGTGATGTATGAGATGCCCGTGCTTGCTCCGTGCTCAAATTGTCGGTGCAGGTTGCCCCTCTTTTGCCTTGTCACCATCGTCGACTCATGGGACACCCGGTATCCGGGAGTGCCCCACCATCTTTTGCACGTATCCGCACACTTCTCCTTTGCATTGGTATCTCAATTGAGTTACCGGAACCGAAATGTTGTCATGGCACCGTTTTCGTTATCGTTGCCATGGCACCCCTTTTTCGTTTTCGCCACGATAACAAATGCTTCATATCATGCTCTTGTCAACTTTTTCCAAATTGCATAAAACTTGTTCATGTCATCCGCATCATGTTAATAACATTTAAATGGTTAAAATTGTTGTTTGCATTAAATTGCTAAATGCACATGAGGATTTACCAGAATTGTTGTTTGATGTTTCCGACCTCATTTAAAATGCCTAACTGTGTATTTTACTCATATTTCACCTCTTGCCATGTTTAACAACATTTGATATTGTTGGGGTACATAAACGAGAGAGAACTAAATAATTGATGTGGTGTTCCGTCAATATGCAACTCGTTGCATATTGAGCTCCACTTAACTTGTAGTTTTGTTTGTGCCCTTTGCCATGCCATGCATATTTAAACTGGACATGCATCATACTTGGTTGTGCATCATGCCATATTGATGTGATGGTTGTTTATTATGTTGTTTGCTTCTTTCCGGTGTTTCTTCTTCGAGTTAGTTCCGATAACGTCGCGTTTGTGAGGATCCGTTCGACTTCGTCCGTTTGTCTTCTTCGTGGACTCGTTCTTCTTCCTTGCGGGATCTCAGGCAAGATGACCATACCCTCGAAATCACTTCTATCTTTGCTTGCTAGTTGCTCGCTCCTTGCTATGCCTATGCTGCGATACATACCACTTGCTATATCATGCCTCCCATATTGCCATGTCAAGTCTCTAACCCACCTTGTCCTAGCAAATCGTTGTTTGACTATGTTACCGCTTTGCTCAGCCCCTCTTATAGCGTTGCTAGTTGCGGGTGAAGATGAAGTTTGTTCCTTGTTGGAACATGGTTATTGTTGGATTATGGTTATGTTGGGATATCACAATATCTCTTATTTAATTAATGCATCTATATACTTGATAAAGGGTGGAAGGCTCGGCCTTATGCCTGGTGTTTTGTTCCACTCTTGCCGCCCTAGTTTCCGTCATACTGGTGTTATGTTCCTTGATTTTGCGTTCCTTACGTGGTTGGGTGTTATGGGAACCCCTTGACAGTTCGCTTTGAATAAAACTCCTCCAGCAAGGCCCGACCTTGTTTTACCTTTTCCTACCCATAAGCTTAAATAGTCTTAATTGCGAGGGTGTGAGATTGTTGAGTCCCCATGACTCACAGATTACTTCAAACAGTTGCAGGTGCCGATGATAACCGTGCAGGTGACGCAACCGAGCTCAAGGAGGAGCCCAATGAAGATCTTGATCGTAGTCTTGTTTTGTTTCCAGTTGATCAGTAGTGGAGCCCAGTCGGGGCGATCGGGGATCTAGCATTAGGGGTGGTCTTCTTTTATTTTGGTTCCGTAGTCGGACCTTGATTATATCTGGATGGTTTAATGTTATATTCATGTATTGTGTGAAGTGGCGATTGTAAGCCAACTCTGTACCTCTTTCTTATTCAGTACATGGGATGTGTAAAGATTACCCCTCTTGCGACATTGCCTACAATGCGGTTATGCCTCTAAGTCGTGCTCCGACACGTGGGAGATATAGCTGCATCATGGGTGTTATACCAAGTCTCCTGGATCTTATCTGATGAGAAAATCACGTTTCCGAAGGTTTCATTCCGTTTGGACTCCGTTTGATATTCCTCTTCTTTGAAACCCTAAAACAGGCAAAAAACAGCAATTCTGGGCTGGGCCTCCGGTTAATAGGTTAGTCCCAAAAATAATATAAAAGTGGAAAATAAAGCCCAATAATGTCCAAAATAGTAGATAATATAGCATGGAGCAATCAAAAATTATAGATACGTTGGAGACGTATCAAGCATCCCCAAGCTTAATTCCTGCTCGTCCTCGAGTAGGTAAATGATAAAAACAGAAATTTTGATGCGGAGTGCTACTTGGCATAATTTCAATGTAAATCTTATTAATTGTGGTATGAATATTCAGATTCAAAAGATTCAAGACAAAAGTTCATGTTGACATAAAAATAATAATACTTCAAGCATACTAATAAAGTAATTATGTCTTCTCAAAATAACATGCCCAAAGAAAGCTATCCCTACAAAATCATATAGTCTAGCTATGCTCTATCTTCACCACACAACGTATTTAAATCATGCACAACCCTGATGACAAGCCAAGCAATTGTTTCATAATTTTGACATTTTCAAAACTTTTTTGATCTTCACGCAATACATGAGCATGAGCCATGGATATAGCACTATATGTGGAATAGAATGGTGGTTGTGGAGAAGACAAAAAGAGGGGAAGATAGTCTCACATCAACTAGGCGTATCAACGAGCTATGGAGATGCTCATCAATATATATCAATGTGAGTAAGTAGGGATTGCCATGCAACAGATGCACTAGAGCTATAAGTATATGAAAGCTCAACAAAAGAAACTAAGTGGATGTGCATCCAACTCGCTTGCTCACGAAGACCTAGGGCATTTCGAGGAAGCCCATCATTGGAATATACAAGCCAAGTTCTATAATGAAAAATTCCCACTAGCATATGAAAGTGACAAAATGAGAGACTCTCTATCATGAAGATCATGGTGCTACTTTGAAGCACAAGTGTGGTAAAAGGATAGTAACATTGTCCCTTCTCTCTTTTTCTCTCATTTTTTATGGCCTTCTCTTTTTTATGGCCTCTTTTTTTTCGTCCGGAGTCTCATCCCGACTTGTGGGGGGATCATAGTCTCCATCATCCTTTCCTCACTTGGGACAATGCTCTAAAAATGATGATCATCACACTTTTTTATTTTTCTTACAGCTCAACAATTACAACTAAATACTTAGAACAAAATATGATTCTATATGAATGCCTCCGGCAGTGTACCGGGATATGCAATGAATCAAGAGTGACATGTATGAAATAATTATGAACGGTGGCTTTGCCACAAATACGATGTCAACTACATTTTCATGCTAGCAATATGACAATGATGGAGCGTGTCATAATGAATGGAACGGTGGAAAGTTGCATGGCAATATATCTCGAAATGGCTATGGAAATGCCATGATAGGTAGGTATGGTGGCTATTTTGAGGAAGGTATTTGGTGGGTGTATGATACCAGCAAAAAGTGCGTGGTATTAGAGAGGCTAGCGATGGTGGAAGGAAGGAAAGTGCGTATAATCCATGGACTCTACATTAGTCATAAAGAACTCATATACTTATTGCAAAAATCTAGAAGTTATCAAAGCAAAGTATTACGCGCATGCTCCTAGGGGGATAGATTGGTAGGAAAAGACCATCGCTCGTCCCCGACCGCCACTCATAAGGAAGACAATCAATAAATAAATCATGCTCCGACTTCATCACATAACAGTTCACCATACGTGCATGCTACGGGAATCACAAACTTTAACACAAGCATTTCTCAAATTCACAACTACTCAACTAGCATGACTCTAATATCACCATCCTCATATCTCAAAACAATTATCAAGCATCAAATTTTTTTCTTAGTATTCAACGCACTCAAAAGAAAGTTTTACAAATCTTGAATACCAAGCATATTATTATTAAGCAAATTACCATGCTATTAAGACTCTCAAAATAATCTAAGTGAAGCATGAGAGATCAATAGTTTCTATTAAACAAATCCACCACCATTCTCTAAAAGATATAAGTGAAGCACTAGAGCAAAATTATATAACTCAAAAGATACAAGTGAAGCACATAGAGTATTCTATCAAATTCCAAATTATGTATGGCTCTCTCAAAAGGTGTGTACAGCAAGGATGATTGTGGTATACTAACAAGCAAAGACTCAAATCATAAAAGATGCTCCAAGCAAAACACATATCATGTGGTGAATAAAAATATAGCTCCAACTAAAGTTACCGATAGAAGTAGACGAAAGAGGGGATGCCTTCCGGGGCATCCCCAAGCTTTGGCTTTTAGGTGTCCTTAGATTATCTTGGGGGTGCCATGGGCATCCCCAAGCTTAGGCTCTTGGCACTCCTTGTTCCATAATCCATCAAATCTTTACCCAAAACTTGAAAACTTCACAACACAAAACTTAAAGTAGAAAATCGCGTGAGCTCCGTTAGCGAAAGAAAACAAAAGACCACTTCAAGGTACTGTAATGAACTCATTCTTTATTTATACGGGTGTTATACCTACTGTATTCCAACTTCTCTATGGATTATAAACTATTTTATTAGCCATAGATTCATCAAAATAAGCAAACAACACACGAAAAACAGAATCTGTCAAAAACAGAACAGTCTGTAGTAATCTGTAGCTAGCGCAAGATCTGGAACCCCAAAAATTCTAAAATAAATTGCTGGACATGAGGAATTTATCTATTAATCATCTGCAGAAAGAATTAACTAAATAGTTGTAACGCCCCGGACACACCCGCCGGTGGTCGTTACTCCTGGCGGGATCTAGACTGGACCCACAGATCAATACTAGTCTTTTCTGCGCACTTTGTCCTCACTCGTGCGCACCCGGGAGCAACTTCCCAGTCGGTCACCCATCCTAACACTACTCCAAGCTGAGCACGCTTAACTTTGGAGTTCTGTCCGAATGGGCTCCCGGAAAAGAAGAAATTCCTTATTGATAAGAGTAGTCTATCATGCTGAAAGTGCGTTATATCGACTAGAGGGGGGTGAATAGGGGATTTTTATGAAAGTCTTCAAAACATGGAAGTTATGAAGACAAACAGTAGAGATATGCCTATTACTATGCAGCGGAAGTTAGACTACACTAGGCAAGCTATGGTCAAGTATCAACAGAGTGAAAGCACAGTGACAAATAGCTGTAGTGTAATAAGGATCAGGTAGGAAGATACTATGAAGCCAAACAGATCATGCACTCGCGTTGTGAAGACAAAAGATAGAACAGACACGCAATGACTTCACACTGAGTGATCAGTAAGTAAAAGGAAGTGAAGATGAAACCAGTGACTCGTTGAAGACAATGATGTGATGGACCAGTTCCAGTTGCTGTGACAACTGTACGTCTGGTTGGAGCGGCTAGGTATTTAAACCTTAGGACACACAGTCCCGGACACCCAGTCCTGAACACGCAGCTCAGGACACCAAGTCCTCACCGTATTCTCCTTGAGCTAAGGTCACATAGTCCTCGCCCAATCACTCTAGTAAGTCTTCAAGGTAGACTCCCAAACCTTCACAGACTTCATTCACTGGCAATCCACAATGTCTCTTGGATGCTCTGAACGCGACGCCTAACCGTCTGGGGATGCACAATCCTCAAGTGTAATAAGTCTTCAGATCACACAGACAAGAAGACTTAAGTGATGCCCAATGTTCTCTGGCTCTGGGTGGTTAGGGCTTTTCTCCTCGCTAGGAATTTTCTCTCAAAGGCTTCGAGGTGGGTTGCTCTCAAATGACAAAAGTCGTGCACTGAAATCTGAGCAGCCAACCGTTTATGGTTGTAGGGGGTGGGCTATTTATAGCCACTTGGCAACCCAACTTGATTTGTCCGAAATGACCCTGGGTCACTAAGGAACTGACATGTGTCTCAACGGTCAGATTTCAAACTCTCATGGCAACTTTACTTGGGCTACAAGCAAAGCTGACTTGTCCGGCGCTGGACAAGATTCGCTCTCATAGTCTTCACTCGAAGACATAGGTTTTTGGTTTAGGCATCACTTCAGTCATTCTGACTGGTTCTCCTAGACCCCACTTAACAGTACGGTGGTTCCTATGACTCAACACAAAAGAAAAAGAACTATGAAAGATATAAGTCTTCGAGTTCCATAGGCTTCATAACGTGTCTTCTTTTGTCATAGTCTTCAATGTGAATATCTTCATATACCACCTTTGACTTCAATGTCTTCATACATTTTTAGGGGTCATCTCTGGTAGTAAAACCGAATCAATGAGGGACTTCTACCTGTGTTATCCTGCAATTCTCACAAACACATTAGTCCCTCAACTAGGTTTGTCGTCAATACTCCAAAACCAACTAGGGGTGGCACTAGATGCACTTACAATCTCCCCCTTTTTGGTGATTGATGACAAACTAGTTGAAGTTTTCAATGGGGAATATAGTCTGTGAAATTGTAAAGGATAAGGAATTGTCTTCATAAGTTGCAAGGGCTCCCCCTGAAGATGTGCATATAAGTTAATTTGCTTTTGGAATGCAAATGCACATGGCAGGTTGTACTTGTGGAGATCCACTTCAGCTTATGATGACAATCCACTATGCATGTGAAAATATATGAAGATAATGACATGCATAATGGAAAATGGACGTCTGCAGAATGAGATAAGTGCGGAATTTATCGTCACACATGCGGAATTTATCTTCGCATAACAGGGTGGCAAACAAGTAGCAGACGACCATCTGGTTTAAGTGTTACAACTCATAAGAACCAAATGTAGCAAAAAAAACGAGAGTTGTAAGCACGAAGCAAAATATAAGGCACCCGCCCATATGAACCCGCTTGAAGACTATCAGTCTCATATGCTTCTTCCCCTTTTGTCAGTAATGACCAAAAAGGTTTGAAGACATAGAGCCTCTACTCATTCCCATGAGGAGTAGATGAAGTAGTAGGGTTGTTGGCGTTGTTTGGCGGTGCAGAAGAGCTTGGAGGTGCTGAAGCAGGTGGCGGTGAGGTAGCATCGTCTTCTTCATCAATGATTCTGGCAGTGACTGTGGCAGCAGAGGAAGAAAACTCAGAGTCTTCAAGAGATGGAGTCCCCATCAGCATAGCTCTTCGAAGAGGTGTGGAGTCAAATTTGAATCTCTCAGTGAAGCCATCCTCTTGAAGATCAGCTTCAGAAAGCATCATCGTTAGCCCTTTCCATGTGCGGCGACAGGTTTCATGGGCAACGAAAGCGTTCTTGGTGGCAAGATTTCGGATGCGATTTACATCCACCAAGAGGCTCTTCATCTGTCTCTTCAACCAGTCATGATGCCTATCCTGCTTTTGATGAAGGGCCACAAGAAGCTCTCGGTCGTTGAGAACACGAGTGCGCTTCTTGGGTCTTGAAGCAGTTGCACTGTCAGTGGCTTCAGTTGAAGCAGGGTGTGGTGCACGTGTAGTGCCAGCCAAAGGATACACCCTGGAGATGGCTTCAACACCTTCAACATTCTGAGTGAAGCTCTGGTGTTCTGCATTCTGAAGACTCAAAGGTTGCTTGGCAGGCTCAGGATATATAGCTTCAGCAGAGGTATCCACATCTGGCAAGAAGATCCGATGGTTGCGGGCTGAGGGCTGATATGAGATTGCAGAGTGAAGCTTGATCAGTCTCATTACCCAAGGAGCATAGAACTTCAAACCAAGTAAATCTGAGCCTGATGCAGCAAGTTGGTGTATGAAGAAATCCTGTGCGTTGAAGCATTTGCCATGAAGGATACAAAATATCAGAGTCTTCATTGCACCCTCGATCTTGGCATTTGGAGAGTGCCCTTTGATAGGCCAGAGAGTCCGCCGGATAATGTGATAGATGGTTCTAGGCAGGTACTCAAAGTCTTCAACGAAGAACTCTGTTGGATAAGGAGCATCGTGGGGCAATGGCTTCATCATGGAGAGCATCTGACTCATATTCGGTTCAGGCCTCTGGAATATGCTCTCAAGAGCTTCAGTGTGTAGTGGACAGCCTTCCTCGAAGAATTCGCCAGGAGTGGGCAGGCCGGTGAGCTCAATGATATCAAATGCATTGGCTTCATGATGAACATTGCTGGTCATCCACTCCAGGGCCCAAGTCTTCGGATCTCTGTTGTATCCTTTGATGTGGAGGGTGGCATAGAATTGCAGTAGAAGCTATTCATTCCATTGCTCTTCATCAGTTACAAACTGCAGCAGACCCACTTGCTTGAAGCAATCCAACGCTTCCTCTAAACAGGGCAGACCAGCAATGGCTTCAACATCAAGGCGCTTGTGCGGGAAGATGCGACCTTGGTTGTATAGGATGCATAAATAGTAGCTGCGCTGAGGATAGCTCCAGAACCTATCTGATGAAATCCTTTCCCTTGAATAGGGGTTCTTGGAGCTGTTGAAGAACGTATTATCTGCCTTGAAGCTATTGATGTTAAAGGAGCCAGGTGCTGATGCAGGACCTGGGAACCTCGGCAGCCTTGGGACTGGCTTCTGGACATGAGGCCTGTGCTCAACATGGTAATCAAATTGAGGACCTGCAGCAGACTCAGGAACATAAGTGTCTGGATTAGTAGCTTCGCTGTCTTCTGAAGCTTTTGGTGGGGAGGGCTCCACATTGGCTTCAGTGTTGGTTGTGGCAGCCTTAATATTTTCAGCCTCCGCTTGACTAGCTGGAGGGTCGGTCACAAGCACGTTCTCCTGGAGAACTGCTTCTTGGTGGAGCATAGGAGTGGGCTCTTGTGGTGCTTCTTCTGCGGCTGATGCAGCCGGAATGTCTTCAGCATAGACTTGAGGCCTTGAACCTTTGCGAAGCCTACGGAATGCAGATGACGCCTGTGGGATTGGAGTGGGCTGGGCCTCATAGTCTTCTTCCTCTTGAGGGCGATCCGCCCATGAAGCATCTTGTGCAATTGGCGTCAGTGGACGACCAATGCTGATGTGTTCGCTGTGTTCTAACTGAGGAAGGGCTGCATCATCTTCTACATTGTCACGATGACCAATGTCTTCAGCAGTGATGGGATCAGCTGCTGGAATGTCTTCAACTTCAGGAGCCTCTGTGGAAGCAGGCTCATGAACGGTCAGTTGACGTTCTGCGTCAGGGTGAACCATAGAAATAGGTTCAACTATCAAGGGCTCTGTGGGAGCAGCCCGAGATTTCTTGGTCTTTCTCTTTTTCTTGCTGGGGGCAGTAGGAGAGGCTTCAGAGCTTTTCCTCTTCCTGGCTTCAGCCTCAGCAGTTCTTGTCTTCTTGAGCTCTGAAGCTGTTGACCGGCTCTTTGGCTTCGAGCCAGTTGTTGCAGTTGGGAAGACAAGTGGAATTGCTTCCTACCTTGGCGCCTCTTGTTCAGCTGGAACCATCTTCTTCTTTTTCTTTGCGGCCATCTTGGGGTCGATGCCAGGACGCCCAAGTGCCTTGCGCTTCTCAGCCTCATTGTAGGCCTGCACACATCTGTCCGCCAGAGTCTTCATTCGCTCCCGTGAACCTTGAGCTTCTGCACGCTTCTTCAGAAAGTTTTCCTTCAGTTCATGCAACATGATCTTGAAGCTCTTCACTTCTTGCACACTAAGCTTGGCCATATGCTTCTTGAACTGAGCCTTTTCATGATCAATTTTCTGCTTCAGTTCAATAATGCGCTGGGCAATTGCAAGTTCTGAAGCAATAACGCCTTGGAAGGTGACGCTGAGGCCAACGGGCAGCTGCAGATCTTCGAAGCTGATGTTTGGTGTGGCAAACCATTCGTCGATGAAGTTGTGGATGATGGCAACATCAAAGAGAGGCAAATTGCTGAAGATTTCAGCTTCTTCTTTGCTCTTGATGAGCTGCTCGAGAGCGTCATCTCCAAGATCTTCATCACTTGACAGATCAATGGCTTCGCTGCATAGAATGGCAGCAACTGTGAGCTCTTTGCCGGTGTGCAGCTGAGGTATCTTGGCCTTCTGGGGCTTGGAGACGCGGGATACGTCTTCAGACTGCACACTGTCTTCAGGAGGTGTAGTTGCCAATGGCTTCGCCCTTGAGATTTTTGGTGAAGGGGCCGGCTTTGAAGCTTTTGGCTTCTTCGACTGCTTTGGCTTTGGTACAGCAGGAGCTTCATCAGACTCAGAGTCAGCTGGAGGGTCATTCACGGCAGTCCCTTGGACTAAGATGCGGGTGATGAGGCCCTCAAGGTTGGCATACGGACCGATGATATTGGGTTCTGCGTCGCGTGTGCCATCTGCCCTTGGTGTGGAGGGACCAGGGTTGAAGTCTAACCCCAACTTCTTCTTGTTCTGCTTCGCTGATTGTTGGGCAAACTGGAAGTTGCGCTTGAATAGATTGTCATCACGACATCAGAGTAGTGATGACGGATGTGCATCATCAGGCTGTGGCCCACGAACCATGTATGGATAGAAGCTTTGGGCAATAGCTTCATCTCTGGACCTGGGTACAAGGTTCTTGTATAAGATGTCTCCCCACGGTCTTTTGATGGCACTTTTCTCAGCATACTCTTGGGTTGTGAAGCAGTATTTGAACCATTGCTCTGCCCAATAGCGTCGAATCCATTGGATTCGGGTCTTGCGCTGCCCATAATTCTCTTTAGGATCTATTTTATACATTTCTGCCAGTTCATCAGGCACATCTTTGGATGTTCCTCCACGTCTCTGTCTGCCCCCCTTCCTTGCTGCTGTTTCTGAAGCCATAAACCTTAACTTGGAAGGCTTCAAGACGTTCAAAGGCTTCAAAGGCTTTCTTTTGCTGGATCAACAGGAACTGGCTTCAGGAGAATTTATGTGATGCTGTAAGAACTCTGCAAATGAATGCAGACTATGAGAACCAAAGGATTCTCCCACGGACATGTACCTGTGACAGCATTAAGGTGCGAGGGAAGGAGAAGAGGTCATATGCATTCTCAGAAGGTTTTGAAGATTAATCAGTTTAGAAGACATTGACCTCATCGTGCGAAGACATTCACACATAGATAAGAAGTTGGTTCCAGATTTGTACGAATCCACAGATCAGTACAAGTGAGGAATCTAACTACTTTTTGAAGCACAAGTGAATATTCTAGGCATGTTATTAGATGCAGTTTGAGAGAGATCTAGTTTGTGTGAGTAGAAACTGCTTGTGGTAGAAAGTGACAGATCAATAGGATCAATGGTGTTGTAAAAAGGCAGTTTTATTTACCACACTGAGAACTGCTAGACGGAGCGAGAGATGAGGCCGAGCAGTTCAATCCTCCGTGCCCTAACTTGGCGACGGAAGACACCTACGGCGACGGCGGAGAGGACGATGTCCGCGATCGGCGTGAAGACGACGTCGGAGAGGTTGCGGCAGCGAAGCGCTTCGTCGCCGGCGTCGTCGAGAGCTAGTGGTGGCGCTAGGGTTCGTGCGAGGGTGGAGGAAGGAGATTATGACCGTGGTAAGTGTGAATTTATAGGCGCAGGGGCGGCACTGTGCTATTACACAGGTGCCCCTGGCGATTCGCATCTGAGGAACGTGTGGCCAGTTTGCGGAAGTTTGGGGTTTGTTCCACGTCCCACGCACGCCTGGATTGTTGGGTGGTCGTTCCTACTTCTTCGGATTTCTTGTGGATGAATGAGCATTGAAAACGGTTTTAAAGGTTGTCTCTGTGTCTTCTGCTGACAAGGACGCAGAGAAGACATTCGACAGTTTCAATAGAATGCATATGACTTGGAGAGATAGAATTTGAGATAGAAAGCATAGAGAGATAAGGGTCCGATCACATTCACTTAGTTCAAAAAGATTCAACCAAGAAGACATAGCTATAAGTGAATGCTGTAGAGGACAGAACACTAGTATATATATATATATCTATATAATCAACGTAGTGAAGATAATCATGAAGACATGTTAAATTCGAAGCCAAACCAAATGTGAAGACATTGCAAGGTAACGCCATGAGTGAAACACTTCAAAATAGAACGTTTGGTGGTGGCGTTACCCACCGTATAGGAAGTATTAGACCCAGACACGGCGCACAATTATCGTGGCGCTCCGAAGTCAAATTCCACATTAATGTATTCACACTTAGAATGTATGTCTTCATTGATTGAAGATATACTTTACTTTGTGTGTTGCACATCTAAGTCATCATATGCATAAGTGTTAGGATGTGTGCCTGATCACAGGACATTTGAGGATTCCAGGATATTTAGCTCACACCGTAACTTGCAAAACCTCTTCTCATCCAAGGGCTTGGTGAAGATATCTGCCAATTGCTCTTCAGTGTTGACGTGTATGATACCAATGTCTTCCTTCACAACATGATCTCTGAGGAAGTGATGATGAATTTCAATGTGCTTTGTCTTCGAGTGCTGAACTGGGTTGTTGGCAATCTTGATGGCGCTTTCGTTGTCGCAGTAAAGTGGCACTTGCTTCAGATGAATGCCATAGTCCTTGAGTGTTTGCTTCATCCACAGAAGCTGAGCGCAGCAAGATCCAGCAGCAATGTATTCAGATTCAGCAGTGGAGAGAGATACACAGTTCTGCTTCTTTGAAGACCAACATACAAGTGATCGTCCCAGAAAGTGACATGTGCCTGACGTAGACTTGCGATCAACTTTGTCACCAGCATAATCAAAATCCGAGAATCCAACCAAATCAAACTCTGAGCCCTTTGGATACCATAATCCTAGAGTTGGGGTGTGAGCCAAATATCGAAGAATTCGCTTCACAGCTAAGTGATGCGACTCCTTTGGTGCCGCTTGAAATCGAGCACACATGCAAACACTCAGCATAATATCTAGCCTAGATGCACATAGATAAAGTAAAGAACCAATCATGGAGCGGTATACCTTTTGATCAAACTCTTTACCATTGTCGTCAGGACCCAGATGATGTTTGGCTGGCATTGGTGTTGTGAAGCCTTTGCAGTCTTGCATACCGAACTTCTTCAGGCAATCTTTGAGATACTTCTCTTGAGATATGAAGATGCCATTGCGTTGTTGTTGTATTTGAAGACCAAGGAAGAACTTCAGCTCCCCCATCATGGACATCTGATATTGCTCTTGCATCATATATCCAAACTCTTCACTGTACTTCTGATTGGTGCAGCCGAAGATAATGTCATCCACATATATTTGGCACACAATCAGTTCATCATCATATGTCTTCGTGAAAAGAGTGGGATCTAGGGAACCAGGTATGAAGCCTTTGCTCTTCAGGAAGTATTTGAGTGTGTCATACCAGGCCCTAGGGGCTTGTTCAAGGCCATACAGTGCCTTGTTGAGCTTGTATACCATGTCAGGATGTTTTGGATTTTCAAAGCCAGGCGGTTGTGCAACATACACTTCTTCTTCAATCTTGCCATTGAGAAAGGCACTCTTCACATCCATTTGATATAGAAGTATGTTATGATGATTTGCATAGGCCAGCAGTATGCGTATGGCTTCAAGCCTAGCCACAGGAGCAAACGTTTCATCAAAGTCAATGCCTTCCACTTGAGTATATCCTTGAGCAACGAGACGAGCTTTGTTTCTGACAACTTGACCATGCTCATCTTGCTTGTTGAGGTATATCCATTTGGTGCCTATTATATTGTGCTTCCGTGGATCAGGACGCTTAACCAGTTCCCATACATTATTCAGCTCAAACTGTTGAAGCTCTTCTTGCATAGCTTGAATCCATTCAGGTTCCATGAAGGCTTCTTCAACTTTCTTGGGTTCTGATATTGAGACGAATGCAAAGTGCACACAGAAATTTGCTAGCTGAGTTGCCCTTGAATGAGTGAGTGGACCAGGTGCATTGATGCTATCAATTATTCTTTCAATCTGCACTTCATTGGCAACGCGAGGATGTACAGGGCGAAGACTTTGCTCTTGTTGTTCACTGTCGTTGTTGGAAGGAATGTCTTCAGGCTGAGCAATGTCTTCATGTTGATCAGGTGCTGAAATGATAAGTTCTTCTTCAGGATGAGCTTCAGAAGGTATAATCTCTCCAGTTCCCATTAGCTTGATTGATTCACTGGATGGAACTTCATCTAGCACACTTGGCAGCTGCTCTCTTTGTGAACCATTTGTCTCATCGAACCGCACATCCACTGTTTCAACCACTTTGTAATGAAAGAGATTGAAGACTCTGTAGGAGTGCGAATCCTTTCCATATCCAAGCTTAAAACCCTCATGTGCTTTTGGTGCAAACTTTGAGGTGTGGTGTTGGTCCTTGATCCAGCACCTTGCACCAAATACTCTGAAGTAACTGACATTTGGCTTCTTGCCAGTTAGGAGTTCATAAGATGTCTTGTTCAGAAGCTTGTGAAGATAAACACGATTGATTGTATGGCATGCAGTGTCAATGGCTTCAGTCCAGAATTTTCTTGGAGTCTTGTATTCATCTAGCATCGTTCTGGCCATCTCAATGAGTGTTCTGTTCTTGCGTTCGATGATGCCATTCTGCTGTGGCGTGTACGGAGCTGAGAATTCATGTGTGATGCCCAAGGTATCAAGATATGTATCAAGGCCAGTTTTCTTGAATTCAGTGCCATTGTCACTTCTGATGTGCTTTATCTTGGCGTCGTAATTGTTCATAGCTCGATTGGCGAAGCGTCTAAAGACATCCCGCACTTCAGTCTTGTAAAGAATTATGTGCACCCAAGTATATCTAGAATAATCATCAACAATAACGAAGCCATAGAGGCAAGCAGTAGTAGTAAAAGTTGAGTAGTGAGTGGGACCAAAAAGATCCATGTGAAGCAGTTCGAAGGGTCGAGTAGTGGTCATGATTGTCTTCAAGGGATGTTTTGCCCTTGTCATCTTCCCTGCTTCACAGGCACCGCATAAGTGATCGTTCTTGAACTTGACGCCCTTGATGCCTATGACATGCTTCTTCTTCGCAAGGGTGTGGAGGTTCCTCATGCCAGCATGCCCAAGCCTCCGATGCCAAAGCCAGCATTCTGAAGCTTTTGCAAGAAGACATACTGCAAGTTGTGGCCTTGCTGAGAAATCTACCACATACAAATCATCTTTCCGATACCCTTCAAACACTAGAGACTTGTCAGATTCCATTAGTACCAGGCAACGATATTTTCCAAATATTATGACCATGTTCAAATCGCAAAGCATTGAGACAGACATTAAGTTGAAACCAAGGGATTCAACAAGCATGACTTTATCCATGTGTTGATCCTTTGAGATTGCAACTCTACCTAGACCCAATACCTTACTTTTACCAGTGTCAGCAAATGTGATGTGGCTCTTGTCAAATGGACGTAAGGTTGAGTCCATAAGAAGGCTTCTTTTGCCAGTCATGTGATTTGTACACCCACTGTCAATAATCCATTCTGAAGACTTTGAAGACGCTGGTGTCGTACCCTACAGTGCAGTTAGGGGGATAGGCTTCACGAAGAGAATTGTGAAGCAAAAACATTTGACGAACCAGTGGGTTATGAAAACTTAGATCCAGATTAGGACTAATAGGGAGAGTAGCATGCGATTCAGGAACGAAGTACATAATGATGCCATTCGGGCATTTTATCTTGCGCCCTACAAGATTTTTAAGGTCCCCAGCAATAGCGTCAGAAGATTTTGGTTTTCTGCTGGAGACCTTTCCCTGCAAAAGAGAGTTAAGCTTCTTTAACCACCCACATCTTCAAGGGTGGCTTAGAAGCAATAAGTCTAAGTGCAGCATCTGAGAATTTTGGCTTTGGAGCCCTAGCAAACAGTCTAGCAGGCGGACAATAGTACTCATAAGAATAGGCAGAATAGTTCTTGGTCATATGAACATGACGGTTTGATGAACCGCTCTCATATTCATATGCCTGAGTATGGTTCCCCTGCAAAACATTTGCGTTAGTGCGACTCAGGTGAGTCCTTTGTCTATATGAAGCCTTTGGACCGTATGATGCCTTTGGTCTGAGGTTTGTCTTCTTCATGTGAGGTGTCATGAAGACATTCACGGGAAGATTTTCCAGACACGTTTTCGGAACCCAGATCTTCTTCATAGGCGGTCCATTCCTGCAGTTAGTACCAATGTACCTGGCAAACACTTCACCATTCTGATTCTTAAACAATTTATAGTTTGCATCAAAGGATTCATCAATGATAATGGGGTTAGCACAAGTGAAGCCAGATAAATTGGATGATCTGCTGAAGGTACCTTTGCAGCAACCCATGTGGTTTTGGGGTACTGCTCAGGTTTCCAGTAAGAGCCATCTGCATTTATTTTCCATACGAACCCAACACCCTCTTTCCTAGGGTTTCGGTTCAGAATCTGCTTCTTGAGGCATCACATAATGTCTGATGTCCTTTAAGGCTTTTGTACATCCCTGTTTCAAGCAATGTCTTCAACCTAGCATTCTCATCAGCAATAGCAGTGGTATCCTCAGCAGAGGGGTTAGTTACCACATCAACAGTTGAAGATATTGCAACAGCAGTAGCAGTGGAACATTCAGCAACAGAAGTAGCATTATCACGCTCAACGCATTTAAGACATGGTGATTCAAATCCTTCCTGAGTGGAACTGATCTGTTCGGCGCGAAGTGACTCGTTTTCCTTTTGAAGATCTTCATGAGCCGCTCTCAATTTCTCAAGTTCTTGCTTCCTTTGAAGATAATCATAGGAAAGCTTTTCATGAGTTGTTGAGAGAGTATCAAGACGATCTTCAAGTTCCTGACACTTAACGTGAAGATTTTTTATGTCTTCAATTAAGGATTCAGATCGAGTCATTTCAGCACCCAACAGATCATCGCTTCTGTCTAACAGTTTTTGAATATGTTCCATGGCCTTTTGTTATTCAGTTGCAATTTTAGCAAGTGTTTTGTAACTAGGTTTTGAATCACAATCAGAGTCATCGTCACTGGATGTTTGATAGCGAGTAGTGCGTGTGTTTACCTTGGCACCGCGTGCCATGAAGCAGTAGGTAGGAGTGGAGTCGTCCATGTCATTTGCATCGGTGTCGGTGATGAAGTCATTGTCTTCAGTGTTGAAGATGGACTTGGCGACGTATGCTATAGCCAGACTTGCAATGCCAGAATCAGACTCCTCCTCAGACTCCACCTCTGCCTCCTCAGAAGCGGACTCCTCCTCAGAATCCATTTCCTTGCCAACAAACGCACGTGCCTTGCCAGATGAGCTCTTCTTGTGTGATGAAGACTTTGAGGAAGACTTGGAAGAAGACTTTGAGTATTTCTTCTTCTTCTTGTCGTCAGAGTCATATTCCTTGCTCTTCTTCTTCCTTCTATTCTCATTGTCCCACTGTGGACACTCAGAGATGAAGTGTCCAGTTTTCTTGCACTTGTGGCATGTTTTCTTCTTGTAGTCATGAGCAGAAGCTTCATCATTCCTTGAGCTTGATCGTGAAGACTTTCTGAAGCCTTTCTTCTTGGTGAACTTTTGGAACTTCTTCACAAGCATTGCAAGTTCCCTTCCAATGTCTTCAGGATCATCAGAACTGCTGCCAGATTCTTCTTCAGATGAGGAAACAGCTTTTGCCTTCAAGGCACGAGTTCGCCCATAGTTTGGACCGTAGATATCTCTTTTCTCAGAAAGCTGAAACTCATGTGTGTTGAGCCTCTCAAGTATGTCAGATGGATCGAGTGTCTTGAAATCAGGACGTTCTTGAATCATCAGGGCTAGGATGTCAAACGAACTATCAAGTGATCTCAGCAGCGTTTTGATGACTTCGTGTTTGGTAATCTCAATGGCGCCGAGGGCTTGAAGCTCATTTGTGATGTCAGTGAGTCTGTCAAATGTGTGCTGGACATTCTCACTGTCATTTCGCTTGAAGCGGTTGAAGAGATTGCGAAGGATACTGATTCTTTGATCTCTCTGGGTTGAGATGCCTTCATTGACCTTGGAGAGCCAGTCCCAGACCAGCTTGGATGTCTTCAAAGCACTCACACGGCCATACTGTCCTTTGGTCAGATGACCATAGATGATGTTCTTGGCAGTAGAGTCCAGTTGAGCGAATTTCTTGACATCAGCAGCAGTGACACCTTCTCCAGCCTTGGGAACGCTGTTCTCGACGACATACCATAGGTCGACGTCAATGGCTTCAAGATGCATACGCATCTTATTCTTCCAGTAGGGATATTCAGTTCCATCGAAGACGGGGCACGCAGCGGAGACTTTAATTATCCCTGCAGTCGACATAGCTAAAACTCCAGGTGGTTAAACCGAATCACACAGAACAAGGGAGCACCTTACTCCGATACCAATTGAAAGTGCGTTATATCGACTAGACGGGGGGTGAATAGGCGATTTTTATGGAAGTCTTCAAAACGTGGAAGTTATGAAGACAAACAGTAGAGATATGCCTATTACTATGCAGCGGAAGTTAGACTACACTAGGCAAGCTATGGTCAAGTATCAACAAAGTGAAAGCACAGTGACAAATAGCTGTAGTGTAATAAGGATCAGGTAGGAAGATACTATGAAGCCAAACAGATCATGCACTCGCATTGTGAAGACAAAAGATAGAACAGACACGCAATGAATTCACACTGAGTGATCAGTAAGTAAAAGGAAGTGAAGATGAAACCAGTGACTCGTTGAAGACAATGATGTGATGGACCAGTTCCAGTTGCTGTGACAACTGTACGTCTGGTTGGAGCGGCTAGGTATTTAAACCTTAGGACACACAGTCCCGGACACCCAGTCCTGAACATGCAGCTCAGGACACCAAGTCCTCACCGTATTCTCCTTGAGCTAAGGTCACATAGTCCTCGCCCAATCACTCTGGTAAGTCTTCAAGGTAGACTCCCAAACCTTCACAGACTTCGTTCACTGGCAATCCACAATGTCTCTTGGATGCTCTGAACGCGACGCCTAACCGTCTGGGGATGCACAGTCCTCAAGTGTAATAAGTCTTCAGATCACACAGACAAGAAAACTTAAGTGATGCCCAATGTTCTCTAGCTCTGGGTGGTTAGGGCTTTTCTCCTCGCTAGGAATTTTCTCTCAAAGGCTTCGAGGTGGGTTGCTCTCAAACGACAAAAGCCGTGCACTGAAATCTGAGCAGCCAACCGTTTATGGTTGTAGGGGGTGGGCTATTTATAGCCACTTGGCAACCCGACCTGATTTGTCCGAAATGACCCTGGGTCACTAAGGAACTGACACGTGTCTCAACGGTCAGATTTCAAACTCTCATGGCAACTTTACTTGGGCTACAAGCAAAGCTGACTTGTCCGGCTCTGGAGAAGATTCGCTCTCATAGTCTTCACTCGAAGACATAGGTTTTTGGTTTAGGCATCACTTCAGTCATTCTGACTGGTTCTCCTGGACCCCACTTAACAGTACGGTGGTTCCTATGACTCAACACAAAAGAAAAAGAACTACGAAAGATCTAAGTCTTCGAGTTCCATAGGCTTCATAACGTGTCTTCTTTTGTCATAGTCTTCAATTTGAATATCTTCATATACCACCTTTGACTTCAATGTCTTCATACATTTTTAGGGGTCATCTCTGGTAGTAAAACCGAATCAATGAGGGACTTCTACCTGTGTTATCCTGCAATTCTCACAAACACATTAGTCCCTCAACTAGGTTTGTCGTCAATACTCCAAAACCAACTAGGGGTGGCACTAGATGCACTTACACATGCCTAATAAGCCAGGCTATCACAATAGCACTCTCCAAATAAAAATGACAGCAGTTCTCGTGAGCGCTAAAGTTTCTATTTTTTACAGCAAGTTCAACAATACTTTCCCCAAGTCTTCTCAACGGTTCTACTTGGCACAAACACTAATTAAACACGAAAAACACAACCAAAACAAAGTCTAAATAATTTATTTATTACTAAACATGAGCAAAAAGCAAGGAATAAAAATAAAATTGGGTTGCCTCCCAATCAAGCGCTATCGTTTAACGCCCCTAGCTAGGCATAACAAGCAAGAATAGATCTAGGTTTTGCCATCTTTGGTAGGCAATCCATAAGTGGCTCTCATGATAGATTCATATGGTAATTTTATTTTCTTTCTAGGGAAGTGTTCCATGCCCTTTTTTAATGGAAATTGAAATCTAATATTCCCTTCCTTCATATCAATAATTGCACCAACCGTTCTAAGGAAAGGTCTACCGAGAATAATAGGGCAAGAAGGATTGCAATCTATATCAAGAATGATAAAATCTACGGGCACATAATTCCTATTTGTAACAATAAGAACATCATTAATTCTTCCCATAGGTTTCTTAATAGTGGAATCCGCAAGATGCAAGTTTAGAGAGCAATCATCAAAATTACGGAAATCTAGCAGATCACACAAAGTTTTGGGAATAGTAGAGACACTAGCACCCAAATCATACAAAGCATAAAACTCATGATCTTTAATTTTAATTTTAGTAGTTGGTTCCCACTCATCATAAAGTTTTCTAGGGATAGAAACTTCCAATTCAAGTTTTTCTTCATAAGATTGCATCAAGGCATCAACGATATGTTTAGTAAACGCTTTATTTTGACTATAAGCGTGAGGAGAATTTAACACAGATTGCAACAAGGAAATACAATCAATCAAATAGCAATTTTCATAGTTAAATTCCATGAAGTCCATAATAGTGGGTTTAGCAACATCTAGGGTTTTAATTTCTTCAATCCCACTTTTATCAAATTTAGCATCAAGATCAAAAGATTCAGAATTCTTAGAACGCCTTCTAGGTAAAGGTGGATCATATTCAGTCCCATCATTATCAAGATTCATATTGCAAAACAAAGATTTAATAGGGGAGACATCAATAACTTTTAGATCTTCATCATTATTTTCATAGGAACTAGAAGAACACGCTTTTATAAAGGCATCTTTCTTAGCACGCATCCTAGCGGTTCTTTCTTTGCACTCGTCAATGGAAATTCTCATGGCTTTGAGAGACTCGTTGATATCATGCTTAGGTGGAATAGATCTAAGTTTCAAAGAATCAACATCAAGAGCAATTCTATCAACGTTCCTAGCCAAATCATCAATCTTAAGCAATTTTTCTTCAATCAAAGCATTAAAATTCTTTTGCGAAGTAATAAATTCTTTAATATTAGATTCAAAATAATAGGGCATCTTATAATAATTTCCATAAGAATTGTTGTAGGAATTACCATAATTATTAGAGGGATTACTAGGATAAGGCCTAGGGTTGAAATTTCCTCTATACGCGTTGTTACCAAAATTGTTCCTACCAACAAAATTCACATCTATAGATTCATTATTATTCTCAATCAAAGTAGACAAGGGCACATCATTAGGATCAGAAGAAACACTCTTATTAGCAAATAATTTCATAAGTTCATCCCTCTTTCCACTCAAAACATTAATTTCTTCTATCGCATGCACCTTTTTAGTAGATCTTTCAGTATGCCATTGAGAATAATTAACCATAATATTATCTAGGAGTTTAGTAGCTTCTCCTAAAGTGATTTCCATAAAAGTGCCTCCCGCGGCCGAATCTAAAAGATTTCTAGAAGCAAAATTCAATCCGGCATAAAAAATTTGTATAATCATCCACAAATTTAAACCATGAGTAGGGAAATTATGTATCATTAATTTCATTCTCTCCCAGGATTGTGCAACATGTTCATGATCAAGTTGCTTAAAATTCATAATATCGTTTCTAAGAGAGATGATCTTAGCGGGAGGAAAATACTTAGAGATAAAAGCATCTTTGCACTTGTTCCATGAATCAATACTATTTTTAGGCAAAGACGAAATCCAAGCTTTAGCACGATCTCTAAGCGAAAAAGGAAATAGCTTCAATTTAACAATATCATTATCAACATCTTTCTTCTTTTGCATGTCACACAAATCAACGAAGTTATTAAGATGGGTAGCGGCATCTTCACTAGGAAGGTCGGAGAACGGATCTTTCATGACAAGATTCAGCAAAGAAGTATTAATTTCACAAGATTCAACATCGGTAAGAGGAGCAAACGGAGTGCTAAGGAAATCATTGTTGTTGGTATTGGTGAAGTCACACAATTTAGTATTATCTTGAGCCATCGCGACAAACAAGCAATCCAACACACGAGCAAACAAAAGGCAAACGGGCAAAAAGAGGCAAATAGAGAGGGAGGATAGAGAGAGAGAGAGGGCGAATAAAACGGCAAGGGTGAAGTGGGGGGGAGAGGAAAACGAGAGGCAAATGGCAAATAATGTAATGCGGGAGATAGGGATGTGATGGGTACTTGATGTGTTGACTTTTGCGCAGACTCCCCGGCAACGGCGCCAGAAATTCTTCTTGCTACCTCTTGAGCACTGCGTTGGATTTCCCCAAAGAGGAGAGGATGATGCAGCAAAGTAGCGTAAGTATATCCCTCAGTTTTTGAGAACCAAGGTATCAATCAGTAGGAGGCTATGCACGAGTCCCTCGTACCTACACAAAAACAATAGCTCAATGCAACCAATGCGCTTAGGGGTTGTCAATCCCTTCATGGTCACTTACGAAAGTGAGATCTGATAGAGATGATAAATAATATTTTTGGTATTTTTTGTATAGAGATGCAAAGTAAAAAGTAAAAGCAAAGCAATAATAAAGTGATGGAGATTGATATGATGAGAAAGAGACCCGGGGGCCATAGGTTTCAGTAGTGGCTTCTCTCAAGAGCATAAGTATTCTACGGTGGGTGAACAAATTACCGTTGAGCAATTGACAGAATTGAGCATAGTTATGAGAATATCTAGGTATGATCATGTATATGGGCATCACGTCTGAGACAACTAGACCTACTCCTGCCTGCATCTACTACTATTACTCCACTCATCGACCGCTATCCAGCATGCATCTAGAGTATTAAGTTAAAAATAGAGTAACGCCTTAAGCAAGATGACATGATGTAGAGGGATAGTTTCATGCAATATGATAAAAACCCCATCTTGTTATCCTCGATGGCAACAATACAATACGTGCCTTGCTGCCCCTTCTGTCACTGGGAAAGGACACCGCAAGATCGAACCCAAAGCTAAGCACTTCTCCCATGGCAAGAACAACCAATCTAATAGGCCAAACCAAACTGATAATTCGAAGAGACTTGCAAAGATAACCAATCATACATAAAAGAATTCAGAGAAGATTCAAATATTATTCATAGATAGACTTGATCATAAACCCACAATTCATCGGCCTCAACAAACACACCGCAAAAAGAAGATTACATCGAATAGATCTCCATGAGAGAGGGCGAGAACATTGTATTGAGATCCAAAAAGAGAGAAGAAGCCATCTAGCTACTAACTATGGACCCGTAGGTCTAAAGTAAACTACTCACACTTCATCGAAGGGGCTTGGATGATGATGTAGAAGCCCTCCGTGATGATGCCCCCTCCGGCGGAGCTCCGGAATAGGCCCCAAGATGGGATCTCGTGGATACATAAAGTTGCGGCGATGGAATTAGGCTTTTGGCTCTGTATCTGATCGTTTGGGGGTACGTGGATATATATAGGAGGAAGAAGTACGTCAGTGGAGCTTCGAGAGGCCCACGAGGCAGGGGGCGCGCCCTAGGGTGGGGGGCGCCCTCCATCCTTGTGGCCGCCTCATGGCTTTCTTGATGGAGGGTCCAAGTCTCCTATAATCATACCCATGGATACTTGAGGTGACATTGGAGTATCTAGGTGACATTAGGGTTTTGGTTGATTTGTGTCTTAAGGTGTTATTCTAGTATGAACTCTAGGATAGATTGAACAGAAAGAATAGCTTCATGTTATTTTACTACGGCTCATGAATAGATCGATCAGAAAGGATAACTTTGAGGTGGTTTCATACGCTACAATAATCTCTTCGTTTGTTCTCCGCTATTAGTGACTTTGGAGTGACTCTTTGTTGCATGTTGAGGGATAGTTATATGATCCAATTATGTTATTATTGTTGAGAGAACTTGCACTAGTGAAAGTATGAAACCTAGGTCTTGTTTCCAAGCATTGCAATACCGTTTACGCTCACTTTTATCATTAGTTACCTTGCTGTTTTTATATTTTCAGATTACAAAAACATATATCTATCATCCATATTCCACTTGTATCACCATCTCTTTGCCGAACTAGTGCACCTATACAATTTACCATTGTATTGGGTGTGTTGGGGACACAAGAGACTCTTTGTTATTTTGTTGCAGGGTTGTTTGAGAGAGACCATCTTCATCCTACGCCTCCCACGGATTGATAAACCTTAGGTCATCCACTTGAGGGAAATTTGCTACTGTCATACAAACCTCTGCACTTGGAGGCCCAACAACGTCTACAAGAAGAAGGTTGTGTAGTAGACATCACATTATCACTGACAATGTGATTGTAGCCTACGAGTGCTTACACACCATGAAAAAGAAGAAGAAAGGGGAAAACAGTTCGTGTGTGGTAAACTAGATATGCACAAGGCTTACGACCATGTTGAGTGGGTTTTCTTGGAGTCTATTTTGTAGAAGTTGGGTTTTGACAGTCGATGGATCCAACTCGTTATGGCATGTGTTACATCAGTGCAATACAAAGTGAGATTTAATTCTAATGAGACAGACACATTCTATCCCACAAGGGGCTAAGGCAGGGGGATCCCCTCTCCCCCTACTTGTTTCTGCTGTGTGCGGAAGGCCTCTCTGCTTTAATTACCCATGAAGAGGAGAATGGGCACCTGAAAGGGGTCCAAGTTTGTCCTGATTCCCCATTCATTTCTCACCTACTTTTTGTCAATGACTCATTAATTCTTATGAAGGCAGATGCAATGAATGCGAATACCCTGAAGATTGTCTTGGATAATTACTGTGCTGCTTCAGGGAAAATGGTTAGTGCTGCAAAATCTTCTATTTACTTCAGCCCCGAATACAAATATTGATGATAAGGTAGAAGTGTGCCAAATCTTGGATATTATGACCGAATCTTTATCTGATAAGTACTTGGGTCTACCTTCAGTGATTGGGGTTGATCATGTGGATTGCTTTAAACACCTCATTGAAAGAATTCAAAAGCTAGTTAATGGCTGGAAAGAAAGGACTTTATCCTATGGAGGAAAGGAGGCACTAATTAAAGCGGTGGCTCAACCTATCCCAACATATGCAATGGGTGTATTCAAATTCCCGGAAATTTTTTGCAAGGGGATCACTGATACTATATCGCATTTCTGGTGAGGTGACGGAGAGGACCAACGAAAATTACATTGGTTTGCATGGTGGAAGATGTGTGTACCCAAACTATGGGGTGGTATGGGATTCTGTGATATACATAGTTTCAACCTTGCGATGCTTGCCAAACAGTGTTGGCGGTTAATTGAGAACTATGACTCTTTATTTGCAAAGGTATTAAGAGCATAGTACTACCCCTCTGGTGACATTATGAATTGTGCTCTAAAAAAGGGATCATCTTATGTATGGCAAAGCATATGGTCAGGTATCCAAACATTTTAAAATGGATGCATCTGGAGAGTGGGAAACGGATTGAAAATCAATATTTGGGATGATTGTTGGATTCCAAATAGCAACTCGAGGAAGATAATTACCCCTAGAGGTAAATGTATTCTCACTACAGTAAATGAACTTATTGATCCTTCTAATGGTGAATGGGATGAAATTTTGATGAGGGATAACTTCTGGCCCATTGATGTAGAAAGGATACCGCAGATTCCGATGTATCACCATGACACGGAGGATTTTATAGCCTGGTATCTCACCAAGTCAGGCATTTTTAGCGTCCGATCAGCATACTATAAACAGTGGGAGGTCTGTTACAAACCAAATAATACCAACTCTTTTGGTGCACAAGGATCTTCTCCACACCTAGTATGGAAGAGACTATGGAGTTTGAAAGTCCCGGGTAAGGTTAAAATATTTTTGTGGAGATGCCTACACAATGCTATACCATACTGCTATGCTTTAGCATACCGACATATCTCAAAATCTGCCCAATGTCCAGTCTGTTCTTTATATGCAGAAGACACAATGCATTTGCTTTTTAAATGTGGGCGAGCCAAAGAGGTTTGGAATAATCTTGGATTGCATGTAATAATGAACACACTTGTGGAGCTGGGGCGTACGGGCGCGGAGATTCTAGAGATTATCCTCTATGACTCTGCACACCAAACAAATTACATGAACATGGTGGAGCTACCTGAATTGGAATTGAACTCACAAATTTACCAATTATGAGTTGGGCGCTTTAACCATTCATCCATGGATGGTATCTATGGTGGTAGCGAAGGCAGATTGTTTGTGAGGAGTCAGTCGAACCTCCACTACGGACATTTCAGGCGATTTATGCTTTATCCCTCAACTTTGTACGTGCGGCGTGCAAACCGTCTACGACTCGGTGTCTGAACCAGTGGAAGAAACCTATAGTTGGTTGATGTCTACTACACAACCTTCTTATTGTAGACGTTGTTGGGCCTCCAAGTGCAGAGGTTTGTAGGACAGTAGCAAATTTCCCTCAAGTGGATGACCTAAGGTTTATCAATCTGTAGGAGGCGTAGGATGAAGATGATCTCTCTCAAGCAACCCTGCAACCAAATAACAAAGAGTCTCTTGTGTCCCCAACACACCCAATACAATAGTAAATTGTATAGGTGCAGTAGTTCGGCGAAGAGATGGTGATATAAGTGCAATATGGATAGTAGATGATGGTTTTTGTAATCTGAAAATATAAAAACAGCAAGGTAACTAATGATAAAAGTGAGCACAAATGGTATTGCAATGCGTTGAAACAAGGCCTAGGGTTCATACTTTCACTAGTGCAAGTTCTCTCAACAATAATAACATAGTTCGATCATATAACTATCCCTCAACATGCAACAAAGAGTCACTCCAAAGTCACTAAAGCGGAGAACAAACGAAGAGATTATGGTAGGGTACGAAACCACCTCAAAGTTATCCTTTCTGATCGATCTATCATAGAGTTTGTACTAGAATAACACCTTAAGACACAAATCAACCAAAACCCTAATGTCACCTAGATACTCCAATGTCACCTCAAGTATCCGTGGGTATGATTATACGATATGCATCACACCATCTCAGATTCATCTATTCAACCAACACAAAGTACTTCAAAGAGTGCCCTAAAGTTTCTACCGGAGAGTCAAGACGAAAACGTGTGCCAACCCCTTTGCATAACTTCACGAGGTCACGGAAGTTGCAAGTTGATCACCAAAACATACATCAAGTGGATCACATGATATCCCATTGTTACCATAGATAAGCACGTGCAAGACATACATCAAGTGTTCTCAAATCCTTAAAGACTCAATCCGATAAGATAACTTCAAAGGGAAAACTCAATTCATTATAAGAGAGTAGAGGGGGAGAAACATCATAAGATCCAACTATAATAGCAAAGCTCGCGATACATCAAGATTGTACCACCTCAAGAACACGAGAGAGAGAGAGATCAAACATATAGCTACTGGTACATACCCTCAGCCCCGAGGGTGGACTGCTCCCTCCTCGTCATGGCGAGCGCCGGGATGATGAAGATGGCCATCAGAGAGGGATTCTCCCCCTCCAACAGGGTGCCGGAACAGGTCTAGATTGGTTTTCGGTGGCTACGGAGGCTTCTGGCGGCGGAACTCCCGATCTATTGTCCTCCCCGAAGTTTTTAGGGTATATGGGTATATATGGGAGGAAGAAGTACGACGGTGGATCTCCAGGCTGTCCACGAGGCAGGGGGCGCGCCCAGGGGCTCTCCTGGTCCATTTTCGATACTCCGTGGGCTTCTTCTGGTCCAAAAATAAGTTTCGTGAAGTTTCAGGTCAATTGGACTCCGTTTTGCTTGTGAGAGAAATTTAGTCAACGGGTCTACCACATTCAGAGCCGTATGTATTTTGCAAATTTTCTATGTCTACAATGCTTTGCATAGAGGTACTCTCACTTTCAATATGTATCTAGATCGAGACTTAGAGTCATCCAGATCAGTGTCAAAGCTTGCATCGACGTAACTCTTTACGACGAACTCTTTGTCACCTCCATAACCGAGAAACATTTCCTTATTCCACTAAGGATATTTTTGACCGCTGTCCAATGATCCACTCCTGGATCACTATTGTACCCTCTTGCCATACTTATGGTGAGGTACACAATAGGTCTGGTACACACCATAGCAAACTTTATAGAACCTATGACTGAGGCATAGGGAATGACTTTTCATTCTCTTTCTATTTTATGCCGTGGTCGGGTTTTGAGTCTTTACTCAACTTCACACCTTGCAACATAGGCAAGAACTCCTTCTTTGACTTTTTAATTTTAAACTACTTCAAAATATTGTCAAGGTATGTACTCATTGAAAATATATCAAGCGTCCTGATCTATCTCTATAGATCTTGACACTCAATGTGTAAGTAGCTTCATCGAGGTCTTTCTTTGAAAAATTCTTTTCAAACAGTCCTTTATGATTTCCAGAAAATTCCACATTATTTCCGACCAACAATATGTCATTCACATATACTTATCAGAAATGTTGTAGTGCTCCCACTCACTTTCTTGTAAATATAGGCTGCACCGCAAGTCTGTATAAAACCATATGCTTTGATCACTTCATCAAAGCATATATTCCAACTCCGAGATGCTTGCACTAGTCCATAGATGGATCGCTGGAGCTTGCTCACTATGTTAGCACCTTTAGGATTGACAAAACCTTCTGGTTGCATCATATACAACTCTTCTTTAAGAAATCCATTAAGGAATGCAGTTTTGACATCCATTTGCCAGATTTCATAAAATGCGGCAACTGCTAACATGATTCGGACAAACTTTTAAGCATCGATACGAGTGAGAAAATCTCATCATAGTCAACACCTTGAACTTGTCAAAAACATTTTGCGACAATTCGAGCTTTGTAGATAGTAACACTACTATTAGCGTCTGTCTTTCTCTTGAAGATCCATTTATTCTTAATGACTCACCGATCATCAGGCAAGTCAATCAAAGTCCATACTTTGTTCTCATACATGGATCACATCTCAGATTTCATGGCCTCAAGCCACTTTGCGGAATCTGGGCTCATCATCGCTTCCTCATAGTTCGTAGGTTCGTCACGGTCTAGTAACATGACTTCCAGAACGAGATTATCATACTACTCTGGTGCGGACCGTTCTCTGGTTGACCTACGAGGTTCGGTTGTAACTTGATCTGAAGTTTCATGATCATCATTATTAGCTTCCTCACTAATTGGTGTAGGAATCTCTGGAACTGATTTCTGTGATGAACTACTTTCCAATTGGGGAGAAGGTACAATTACCTCATCAAGTTCTACTTTCCTCCCACTCACTTCTTTCAAGAGAAACTCCTTCTCTAGAAAGGTTCCATTCTTATTATTAGCAACAAAATAACTTGCCTTCGGATCTGTGATAGAAGGTGTACCCAACAGTTTCTTTTTGGGTATCCTATGAAAACGCACAACTCTGATTTGGGTTCAAGCTTATCAGTTTGAAACTTTTTCACATAAGCATCGCAACCCCAAACTTAAAGAAACGACAGCTTTGGTTTCTTGCCAAACCATAGTTCATACGGTGTCATCTCAACGGATTTAGATGGTGCCCTATTTAACGTGAATGCAGTCGTCTCTAAGGCATAACCCCAAAACCATAGTGGTAAATCGGTAAGAGACATCGTAGATCACACCATATCCAATAAAGTACGATTACAACGTTCAGACACTCCATTATGCTATGGTGTTCCAGGTGGCATGAATTTGTGAAACTATTCCACATTGTTTTAGTTGAAGACCAAACTCGTAACTCAAATATTTGTCTCCGTGATCAGATTGTAGAAATGTTATTTTCTTGTTACAATGATTTTCCACTTCACTCTGAAATTCTTTGAACTTTTCAAATGTTTCAGACTTTTGTTTCATCAAGTAGATATACCCATATCTGCTCAAATCATATGTGAAGGTCAGAAAATAATGATACCCGCTGCGAGCCTCAACACTCATCGAACCGCATACATCGGTATGTATTATTTCCAATAAGTCAGTGGCTCGCTCCATTGTTCCAGAGAATGGAGTCTTAGTCATCTTGCCCATGAGGCATGGTTCGCAAGCATCAAGTGATTCATAATCAAGTGATTCCAAAAGCCATCAGCATGGAGTTTCTTCGTGTGCTTTACACCAATATGACCTAAACAGTAGTGCCACAAATAAGTTGCACTATCATTATTAACTTTGCATCTTTTGGCATCAATATTATGTGTATCACTGTGATCAAGATTCAGTAAACCATTTACATTGGATGTAAGACCATAGAAGGTTTTATTCATGTAAACAAAACAACAATTATTCTCTGACTTCAATGAATAACCGTATCACAATAAACATGATCCAATCATATTTATGCTCAACGCAAACACCAAATAAAATTTATTTAGTTCCAATACTAATCCCGAAGGTAGAGGGAGTATGCGATGGTGATCTTATCAACCTTGGAATTACTTCCAACACACATCGTCACCTCGCCCTCAACTAGTCTCTGTTCATTTTGTCACTCTTATTTCAAGTTACTAATCATAGCAACTGAACCAGTATCAAATACTCAGGGGCTACTATGAACACTAGTAAAGTACACATCAATAACATGTATATCATATATACCTTTTGTTCACTTTGCCATCCTTCTTATTCGCCAAGTATTTGGGGCAGTTCCGCTTTGAGTGACCATTTCCTTTGCAGTAGAAGCACTCAGTTTCAGGCTTGGGTCTAGCTTTGGGATTCTTCATGGGAGTGGCAACTTGCTTGCCATTCTTCTTGAAGTTCCCTTTCTTTCCTTTTACCCTTTTACTTGAAACTAGTGGTCTTGTCAACCATCAACACTTGATGCTTTTCTTGATTTCTACCTTCGCGGATTTCAGCTTCGTGAAGAGCTTGGGAATCATTTTCGTTATCCCTTGCATATTATAGTTCATCACAAAGTTCCAGTAACTTGGTGATAGTGACTAGAGAACTCTGTCAATCACTATTTTATCTGGAAGATTAACTCCCACTTGATTCAAGTGATTGTAGTACCCAGACATTCTGAGCACATGCTCACTAGCTGAGCTATTCTCCTCCATCTTATAGGCAAAGTACTTTGTTAGAGGTCTTATACCTCTTGACACGAGCATGAGTCTGAAATACCAATTTCAACTCTTGGAACATCTCATATGATCTGTGGCGTTCAAAACATTTTTGAAGTCTCGGTTCTAAGCCGTAAAGTATGGTGCACTAAACTATAAAGTAGTCAACATACCGAGCTTTACCAAACGTTCATAACGTATGTATCTGCTCCTGTGATAGGTCTGTCACCTAGCGGTGCATCAAGGACATAATTCTTCTGTGCAGCAATGAGGATAATCCTCAGATCACGGACCTAGTCCGCATCATTGCTACTATCATCTTTCAACATAGTTTTTTCTCTAGGAACATATCAAAAATAAATGGGGAGCTACATCGCGAGCTATTGATCTACAACATAGTTATGCAAATACTATCAGGACTAAGTTCATGATAAATTAAAGTTCAGTTAATCATATTACTTAAGAACTCCCACTTAGATAGACATCTCTCTAGTCATCTAAATGATCATGTGATCCAAATCAACTAAACCATGTCCGATCATCACGTGAGATGGAGTAGTTTTCAATGGTGAACATCACTATGTTGATCATATCTACTATATGATTCACGCTCGACCTTTCAGTCTCTAGTGTTCCGAGGCCATATCTGCATATGCTAGGCTGGTCAAGTTTAACCCAAGTATTCCGCGTGTGCAAAACTGGCTTGCACCCGTTGTATGTGAACGTAGAGCTTATCACACCCGATCATCACGTGGTGTCTCGGCACGACGAACTGTAGCAACGGTGCATACTTAGGGAGAACACTTATACATTGAAATTTAGTGAGAGATCATCTTATAATGCTACCGCTGAACTAAGCAAAATAAGATGCATAAAGGATAAACATCACATGCAATCAATATAAGTGATATGATATGTTAATACGTCCATTTTGCATCATGCTTTTATATCGATATTTATGCATTATGGGCTGTTATTACACATTATGTCACAATACTTATGCCTATTCTCTCTTATTTTACAAGGTTTACATGAAGAAGGGGAATGCCGACAGTTGGAACTCTGGGCTGGAAAAGGAGCAAATATTAGAGACCTATTCTGCACATCTCCAAAAGTCCTGAAACTTCATGGGAGCATGTTTCAGAATATATAAAAAATATTGGGCGAAAGAAGTACCAGATGGGGCCACCCATCGTCCACGAGGGTGGGGGGCACGCCCTACCCCCCTAGGCGCGCCCCCTGCCTCGTGGACCCCCTGGCAGCCCTCTGATGCCCATCTTTGGCTATATGGAGTCTTTCCTCGAGGAAAAAAATCATAAGCAAGCTTTCAGGAAGAAACTCGGCCGCCACGAGGCGGAACCTTGACGGAACCAATCTACACTACAAAAAAAGACACATCCGTGACATTTTGGGCCGAACGAAAAAAATTCTATCATACATATGACACTTCTATGACGATAATTGTGACAAAACCCGATATCATCATAGATGTGGTGGGCTCCTACTTCTATGACAAAAAATCATGATAGAAAATGGGCTTTTCATCCCGGGCGGGCCGGAGACGCAGCTGCATGACATTCTTTGGGCCGTCCATGACGGAAAAACCATTGTAGAAGCGAGGGGGAGAAAAATTTCGGGGAGTTCCCGATTACGGTGGGAGGTCGGGGGCCGAGCGATGCGCGTTTCTCTCGTACATGTACGCGCGTGTGTGCGAGGCATTGGCTCTAACTGAACCCGAGGGAGGCGTTGGGCTCTAACTAAACCCGTGCGATTGCACTGCAGGCTATGCATTACTGAACCTGAGCGATCGATTGATGGCTGTTAACTGAACCCGATTGAGCGATTCCTTCGCTACTGCTG